>NW_021834565.1:7500-55999 GCF_006345805.1 Octopus sinensis
TTTTCCGGCTCTTGTTCATCTTGATTTTGCTGTTGTTTTTTGTTGTTTTTTGTAGTTTTCGTTGTTGCTATAGTCACAGCTTATTTCGTATTTGATTTTTTTTGTTGTTATTTTCTAATTCTATTGTTTTTCTTTCGACGTTGTTACTGTTATTGTTGTTGTTGTCCGCTGTCGTCGTTTTGGCTGCCTGTGTGCCGGGTGTCAAATTTCTAATGGTAGGCCTTTTACTAAACAACATTCTTCAATACGGTTTCTAAACGTCGATGGATCCTTTTTCTTTAATTTAAGTCCGTTTAAATGTTTTAAAGACAATACAAATGTATACACATACAACTTTGTATTTCTCCCCTGAATAATAAAGACAGAAATTGTCAGCAATCTAGATTAGGACCCGTATATAACCTTTGATTTTACATACCTTCTTAAAAATGGAGCATTACGTACCCAGACGTTTTGCTCACCTCTGTCACCAACAATTATTATTTTGATTTTGTATTTGGTTTAATGCGGCGAGCTGGCAGAATCATGAGCATGCCAGGCGAAGTGCTTAGCGGTATTTCGTCTGCCGCTACGTTCTGAGTTCAAATTCCGCCGAGGTCGACTTTGCCTTTCATTCTTTTGGGGTCGATTAAATAAGTACCAATTACGCACTGGGGTCGATATAATCGACTTAATCCGTTTGTCTGTCCTTGTTTGTCCCCTCTGTGTGTAGTCTCCTGTGGGCAGTAAAGAAATAGGTATTCTGTCTGTCTTTATGTTCTGAGTTCAAATTCCTCCGAGATCGACTTTGCCTTTCATCCTTTCGGGGTCGATAAATTAAGTACCAGTTGCTTACTGGAGTCGATCTAATCGAATGGCCCCCCTCCCCAAAAATTTCGGGCTCTGTGCCTAGAGTAGAAAAGATTTTGTATTTGGTTTGTGTTGTAGAAGGATCCTAACCATCCTCACGTGACTGAAAGTGGACTAACACATTTCATTAAAATAAAGAAATTGTGTCAACTCTACCGCTGTCAACAAGTGACAATTCACAGTTTCTTTATTTTATAATCATATCCAAATATTTATTTGGGTAATACTATTTTTACACCCCTTGTGCACAACTCATGACGTAACAGTTTGCAAGATTTTTTTATGTGATAACGTGTATTAAAACAACTTTGCTTGTACCTTGAGACGGTCATTATGCCAATGGTTAAATACACACGGGTTCTATTTTACTTCTTTTACTAATTTCTTTTAACTAGTTCGCTATTTAACTCATCAACGGATTTATTATTCGGTTAATAGTGCAGTTAATCAACCAACCAAATTCGTCAGTGTCCTTTTGTCGTCATTCGTGATTTCGTCAATGATTTTGCTATACCAGATTTAATAAGTACTTTTTAATTTTTATTCCTTTAAAAATAGCGCAGCCCTAACAGCCATGAGACAAGTTCTTCACAACTAACTAATTATCTGTTTGTTTCTAATTCAAGTTGTAATATGTCGACAGAAACCACCAGGATTCAGGGTTCTAACGATTATGTTCCTCGTTGATTATCAAATAGCTTTCTATTAAACCTTGAAATATTTCATTGTTTGTTTCGAAGGATAGATTTAATCCGTCACCTGATTTAACTCCATCACTTGGCATTTAGGTGTTTTGAGCGGAGCCCACAGAATCCCGTTCGCTGCAATCACTTAGTCTGGTTTGTGACTTGAGGATACCTTCCTCACATTCTCCATCCACTAGTCATGGAAGCCCTTAAAGAGCCAAAGGTACTGCTTTTCACGTTTGACAAAATGACATAAAAATACTTTGCTGTCTGTGAACTTGCAGTTCAGTTCATACTATTATAATAGATGTTTTGAATTTTGGTACAACGTGAGAATTTTTAGATGAAGGAGAATAACACAATTCCTCTGACCCCGATACATGACTGGTATTTTATTTTATCGACACCGAAAGGATAATAGGCCAAGTCACCGTCTGTGGAATTTGAACAGAGAACCTAGAGAAACAAAGGAAGTAACGCTAAGCATTTTATCCGAGGCGCTGACGATTCTGGTAGCTTGCTACCTTGCAATATTAGGATAATCAAAGACGGTAAGCTAGCGGAATCTGTAGCGCACCAAGGTAAGACACATAGCCGCATTTCATCAGTCTTTACGTCCTGAATCCAAATTCAGCCGAGGTCAGCTTTCATAAGGACCCCTTTCATAATTTCGGGGGTCAATAAAGTAAGTACAATTTGATCACCGGCGTTAACTCCTCCTCCAAGCTTGCTGGCTTTGTGCCAAATTTTGAAACCAATATTAAAATAATAAAATGTGAAGAAAGAACTTGATGGGTTCATATAAAGGAGCACATGAATGAGGCCCTTGAAACACATTTACAGTAGAGTACGCTTCCAAACGTGTTGAGAGGAAGTTACTCAATTCAATATGGTCGCAATAAATTGCCGTATCACACGTGAGGAGATTAAGTTGCAATCAAAACTCGTTCAGAGTAAATTTCCCCTTCAAATATGTACAGAGCAGACCCATTCAGATATCTTTATAGTTGAAGGTTGTCATATGAGCATGTTCATAGCTGGCTCCCATCTAATCATGTTCAGTATAGGATGGCCACTTAAATATAATCAGAAGAGGACTATTCCATTGTTTTTTTAGGCACAGGTATGGATTTGTGGAGATATATGTATGTGTGCATGAGTGTGTTCGTTCGTGTGTGTGTGTGTGTGTGGTGTGTGTGTGTGTGTGTGTGTGTGTGTGTGTTTGTTTCTCTCCTACCATCACTTGACAATCACTCTTGATAACTTAGTGGTTTGGCAAAAAAGACCGATAGAATAAGTACCAGGCTCAAAATATAAGCAATGTGGTCGATTCCTTCGGCTATAACTCCTCAGGACGTGCCCCAGTATGGGCACAGTCTACTAACTGAAATAAGTGAAAACTAAAAATAATATAAAGATTTAAATGCCTAAAACATTGAATGAAGATTTTTCAGCAGACTATTGGTGCTGCCGGTTTAGTTAAGTTCTCTCCGAGAGTACTTCAGGCGAGATTTCAAGTTACTGTTATTAGAGATTTAACAACGGATCTGTTTATTTAGATATTCTTTAGAGCGGATCTGGCCGATTATTTACTCACGACCAGAGAAGTGTTAATCTCGGCTCAAATGGATGTTACTTATACAAGGTTCAAGTGATCTGACGATAGTATGTTTGTATGTATTCGCTGCTTTCTTCCAAGGAATCTCGTAACCTTAGCTTAGTTTTTCCTTGGGGCTGACCAGATTGGAGCCATATCGAGTACAACCAGCCGAAATTGCAAAGATAATCTGGAACTCGACTGAGGAAAGAAAACTCCTTTTTTCTTGTCTCATTTTTGTATCATCTATCTGGATGTTTTGCGTTCTTGTCCAATTTTTTTTATATCCCTTTACACACACACACACATATGTGTGTATATATTATATATATATATAGAGAGAGAGAGAGAAAGAGAGAGAGAGAGAGAGAGAGTGAGTGAGTGAGAGAGAAAGAGTGACAGATAATGTCATTTATCGTCGTTTCAATTCATCTAGCGTAACATACCGGTCAAAGCAGAATATATTCCATTCTTGAGACAGTTTGCGTGTTAAGTGTGGGCTAACGATAATAAACAAATGTGTGTGTGTGTGCGTGTGTGTATGTGTGTGTGTGTGTGTATGTATATATATATATATATATATATATATATATATATACAGCTTAGGTGATCAAATCATAAATAATCGACGCTAAATGGAATTTCTTCCTGGCTCAAGTGATATCTCTATTTAAAAAATCGGTCACAGTGAAATATATACCTCGCTCAAATCATCAAGCTATTTAAATAAGCAAACACTAATAAAATAAAAATAAAAATTAAAAAAAATTTAGGCTATCTTCTGGCACTTAACCAACTTTTCTCGTTCTACAGAATATTAGTGTCTTGCTATATTTAAGTTGCACTTTACACGGTTTCCTGTCCAATAATGTCAGTATTTCACAACTCAAACTACAGTTGGGGCTGACCTTTACAATATAAAACTCTAAGTTTCATTCTCTCTCCCTCCATTTCTTTCTCTGTCCCTCCCTCTCTTTCCTTCTCCCTCTTTCTCTCTAACTCTCTCTCTCTCTCTCTCTCTCAGTTTCATCTATCCCCACACTCCTTCCTCTCATTGATATCCTCTGCATGTCTCACTCTCTCTCTCTCTCTCATACTCTTTTACTCTTTCTCACTTTTTCTTTTTGTATTCGTCACTTCCTCCCTTCCTTTATATATATATGTAAGTATGTATGTATGTATGTATGTATGTATGTATGTATGTATGTATGTATGTATGTATGTATGTATGTATGTATGTATGTATGTATGTATATGTATCTACATAGATATATATTCATATGTATATATATATATGCATATCTGGACGCATACACTAATACATATACACATACACATCTAAATGGATGTATGTGTAAACATATATATACATAGAGAGAGAGAGAGATAGATAGAAAGATAGATAGATAGATAGATAGATAGATAGATAGATAGATAGATAGATAGATAGACAGATAGATAGATAGATAGATAGATAGATAGATAGATAGATAGATAGATAGATAGATAGATAGATAGATAGATAGATAGATAGATAGATAGATAGATAGATAGATAGATTTGTACGAGATAACAGAGATCCACAATATGAAAAGACTTAATGAGTCTATCAGATTAAGAATATTTGGTGCTTAATCTCTTCTTAAAACATATCTGGATGGCCGACTTTCGTCTCTACAGAGAAGACTAGTAAATGTGTGATTGCTGGCACTTAAAAATAATTATAAACCTATAGAATGAATCTTAGAGAAAACATTGCATAATTCCTTTTGCTAACCCGTAAGAATCCACAAACATCAAATCCGACAAGACGAACTACGGATAATTCCACTGAGGAAACATTTAGAAATATGTAGAAAAGGAAAATTCAAGATCTTCCACTTTTATAAATGCTCAAGGAACGCCCCAAACTTCCGAAAGACAATGAAACTATATTTCATAGAAGTTCTCACCAAAATTAAACGTTTGAAAAAAGGAAAGAAATATGTGGAGGAGCAAAATGTAAGGAACGACCCAAAGTGTCGAAAGACATCGGAATATTTTATAAAAACGTCCTCAACAAAAATTAAATGGTTGAGAAAACTACATCAGTATACACGGATGCTCCATCAAATCAAATGAAATAAATCGAGGGTACAACAACACCATACCATGATACCAACATTCCCAGAAAATATGTTGGGAAGAAGTAATGTGAATCCTAAATTATCCATGTTTGGCTCCCTCCAAACACAACATGTGTGAAACCAAGGATCACTGGGGAGAAGATATATTTCCATGGATATTCCGACTGACCCCCTCCCCACCATTCAGGTTTTATTTATGATTCCTCGTGATATGTAGATTCTGATCCTTTGATTTCGATTGTATTCCATAATTGTGAATGTATTCATTGACATTTACATTCCCACTGCCCCCCCCCCTTTTTATTAGACTCAGATCATATTTATGATTTTTTTAAAGACATTCAGATATCATATTTATTATTGAGAAGCACTTTCCCATACTTAGTCAGATTGTATTTAAAATTATAACTATACCTACTTAAAAATCACTCTTTCAAAAACATAGCCATACACGGCTAAATATAAAAAAATAACATCTGGAATTTTAATTTTAAAAAATTGACCAGATCCATACAACCACTCACTCCCCCTTGCATTAATGAATACAAAAGAATTAATAGAACAAGACCTTGAAACGTAATTATAATTCTTACTGGAGAAATCAAAACCAGCATCTGGTTTTCCAATTAAAAACTTCGACCACTTGAATACAAAAATTCCTTTTCTACCCCACCATAACGCCACTAAGTGGACAAACAGCAGCATATTGAATCCTAATCAAACAAGTTTGACCCCCACTGATGCAAAATCCACGCCTCCTTCACCTCCCGCTGCCTCTGAAACTTTCTTTCTTTTCTCTTCCTTCGCAACCCCAAAGATAACAAGAATACAATCCCAATACACACTCCTACTTTTTTTTCTCTTCATTATCTCTTACTCTTTCCTCTTCTCTCACCTCTGCATTATCCTTTCTAATTTGTTCCTCTCCCTCTCTCTCCCTCTCTCTCCCTCTCCCTCTCTCTCCCTCTCCCTCTCACTCTTTCTCCCTTTACTAAAACATCATTAGTTTCAATTTTATATAAGATGGTGGAGCAAACTTAAAATAAACCACTTTTTTGATGAATCCGATAACAGAAGAAAGCGCTCAAAATGTAAATAATAAATATAATCATCCGACATTCTGACTACTTTGTACATGGTGCGGCAACATAAAGCGAAAAGAGACTCATGTGCGAATTACGATGTCACGATATTTATGAAACCGCGTTCTCAATATAAAAGTTAGAAAATGTACAAAATGTGACCTTCAACTTTGAATAAGTCAATTCATTATAATACGCTTCTTACCAATATATATATATATAAAAAACCTCTTTCACACTGCATGCAAATTACCCTGGTAATAATAAAAACTGGATTTATGACGAAGTCGAATCTATATAACAACGAAAGTACGATATTGAAATATGATACGCGTTATGATACACACATTAATGGAATAGTTATCCGAATTAAACAAATTGTTACTAAATTATTTTTGATTGATTACTTGTAAATTTATAAAAATTATCATTCATAGATTGACATTAGTATTTGTACACAACTGTTTTGTTAAAACTGAGTATACGATAATTAAACTTAATTAATTATTAATATAACTTAATTTCGATGAACTAACGAATTTTTTTGTGACAAAAAGATACCGTAGAATGTACAACATATAATGATTCCAATATTTTTGGACAACAATGTTAGTCCCTTACTATTTAAGGTTTATTATATCATTTTGTAACCCTTTTGTGCGCGCGCAATTTTCAATTCGAGTTCCGTGCTTTTTAAGGCAACGCTTGTAATATTTTATATACGTAGGCGCAGGAGTGGCTGTGGTAAGTAGCTTGCTAACCAACCACATGGTTCCGGGTTCAGTCCCACTGCGTGCATCTTGGGCAAGTGTCTTCTGCTATAGCCCCGGGCCGACCAATGCCTTGTGAGTGGATTTGGTAGACGGAAACTGAAAGAAGCCTGTCGTATATATGTGTATATATATAAGTGTGTGTGAATATGTTTGTGTGTCTGTGTTTGTTCCGCTAGCATTGCTTGACAACCTATGCTGGTGTGTTTACGTCCCCGTCACTTAGCGGTTCGGCAAAAGAGACCGATAGAATAAGTACTGGGCTTACAAAGAATAAGTCCCGGGGTCGATTTGCTCGACTAAAGGCGGTGCTCCAGCATGGCCGCAGTCAAATGACTGAAACAAGTAAAAAGAGTAAAGAGTAAAGAGTACCGTATTTCTCCTAATGATGTGGCAGCCTCTAATAAACTGACACCCAGCGCCGTATTTGTTTATTATCATGCGGAGAGATACTGAACAGCAGCTAGTACATTATAAAGAAATGTATTTTTATAAATATTAATAATATTAATTTTTAGAAAATCATTACTAAAATCTAAAATGACATACCATGCAACGAAGAGAAAGCGAAAGTGAGTAAGACAAAATTCCCGAAGACAGCTGCATGCCAAACTAGCGTTCATCGGTTGATGATGATTGAAAATTAACCTAACACGATCACCACGCAAACAGCCACGACCCCATTACACTTACATTCGCAACCGAGGCATATATTGCCAAACACTCAGTAGACTCGACTATAACACTTTGTTGTCGGTCACTGCGTGCCTGACATATATATATATATATATATATATATATATATATAGATAGATAGATAGATTTATCAAAAGAAAAACTGGATGCAAAGTATTTAACATCCTGTTTTTCTTTTGATAAATATACCTTATCACCTACACCACTAACTGGCATATACAGGTGCTTACAGTTATCAAGTATTCACCCGGTATTCACCCTGAATCTTTTATATATAGATATATATAGATATAGATATATACATGTACATATACATATACATATACATACACACACACACACACACACATATATATATATATATATATATATATATATAGGGAGAGAGAGAGAGAGAGAGAGAGAGTCAGGCATATAGATAGACAGATAGTTAGACATATATATATATATACAAATCTAAGCGCATTTTTATGAGACCAGTATGATGATACTGAACACATTTTCAGTAGTGATTTAATCGAGATCACAATTGAATATCGTTTCTGTAGCACAGATACTTAGAAGACATGTTTGGTTATCACTAATTGTTATCTTACCTTTATTTGATATAACATGCAGTCATCCATAAAATGCTTACGTATAACATTTTGGCACGAAATAAAACATCTGTCTGATATGTCTATGAAGCCTGGAACACAAAAGATTCTATTTCGCAGCTTTTTTTTACTGCTTCTGTCGCCAATATAACTTGTACTTACGACATATAGTATCTCTGAGAACGGTTTAAGGAAGACCATTCTTGTATATACAGGCGTGGCTGCATGTATAGACGCTGACGTGACTGTGTGGTAAGAAACTTGCCTCCCAACCACATTGTTCTGAGTTCTGTCCCACTGCGTGGAACCTTAAGCTAAGGTCTTCTATTACAGCCTTGTGAGTAGATATGGTAGATGGAAACTGAAACAAGCCCGTCGTGTATATATATACACACACACATAAATACACACACACATATATATATATATATATATACATGCATACATACATACATACATACATACATACATACATATATACATATATATGTGTGTGTGTGTGTGTGTGTGTATATATATATCTAGGTGTATATAGTTATATTTGTGTCTCTGTGTCTGTTTTCTCCCCACTATCGCTTGACAACTGATGTTAGTGTATATTCGTCCCAGTAACCAAGCAGTTCGGCAAATTGGTACATACCTATATATATATATATATATATATATATATATTATATATATATATATATATATATATATATATATCCAGAATTTTCAACTTACGTGAATATGACATTTATAAATGCGACATAAATGCGACATCTATATACGGAATTGGAATCATGAACTAGTTAAGTGTGCTTCAAGAGGTTATAGGTTGGATTATAATGCTACCTATATAATGTTCTTCTAATTGTTCGGTATAATTTCATTATACGTTCTTTTAGCGATTTCTGCTGTTAAACCTCTAAAATGGGAAAAAATACATTTGGATGTTTCGCTAAAAGATTTTCCATTACCAACAAAAGCTGAGCTATATATAAACGCTTCATCTCAATGTAAATTTTGTTCCTCGTATTAGCTAATGAAACATGTGTTATGGCGAATAATAATAATATATATATATGTATATATATATATATATATATATTCAGTTATTTATATGTATATGTATATATATTCATGTAAATATATACGCAGGTACAAATCTAAATATGTATACATACATATATATATACGTGTATATGTATGTATGTATATATATATATACATACAACACACCACGCATACATTATATATATATATATATATATATATATATATATATATATATAATATATATACATACATAGATACGTGTATAGCTTGACAGCTAGTTTACAATTTTTTCTTTCTCTCTCTGTTTATTTTCTCTTCTTCCTTTCTGTTGAAGAGCGTAGGCTCGAAACGTTAAAGACTTCCTTATTTTCCTGAGCGTCAAACTATACACTTGCTTGTTGTTCGCACACCTGTCTTCGTCTCTTATTTTCCTATAAATTTCAACTACATATTATATAATATATTATATATATATATATATATATATATATATATATATATATATATATATATATATATATATATATAATATATATTATATAATTAGGGCTTAGTAAAATAAATTACTTTGCCATATACTGAACTTGATAGAAATAGCAGCCAAAAAAAGGTTTTTTAGCTATTTCTACTACTTAAAGAAAATTTCTCTCAGATAATGTTTATATATTAGTAAACATTATCTGAGAGAAATTTTCTTTAAGTAGTAGAAATAGCTAAAAAAAAACTTTTTTTGGCTGCTATTTCTATCAAGTTCAGTATGTGGCAAAGTAATTTATTTTACTAAGCCCTAATTATATAATGTAATATTTTGAATTCGCCTTAAATGGTCCTTTTACATACTGAATACTTGGTGAAATTGATTAATAACTAATTAATTTTACCCTCAATTGTTGATATATATATATATATATATATATATATATATATATATGGTAATGTATGTATGTATGTATACATATATATATAAGTATATATAAATACATATATGCTTATATATATATATATATATACATACATATATAAGTATATATAAATAAATAAATATATATATATGTATCTATGAATCTATATATTTTTTTATTCCATTTGATTAATTTCCATTTACACGAGGCGCCTCCTATGTTATTGATGTCCCCCGCACTTCCAAGTTGCCCCCCCCCCCTGCCAACCATTCTCCACTCATTATACCGCCACAAAACAACTATCACTACCAATGCCACCACCACCACCACTGCTACCACCACCGCTACCACCACCATCGTTATCACTATCATCACCTTCAATATCATGCTACAGGACGGCGTCTATCACCACCTCCACCACTGACACCAACACCACCAACACCACTCCTACTAACAACAACAACAACAATTACGGCAACAGCAGTAGCAACAACATGAACATTCACAATTACAACTTATCAATTACTCTGTTATTTTCCTCCGAAAACCTCAAAGCATAAAAACAAAACACATTTTGAACGTGTTCCACAGAAATTGGTTCTCCCTCTACCTTGTTCTCTGCCTTTCTTTCTTTCTCTCTATCCTATCTTTCTCTCTTTCTTTCTTTCTTCGCCTAATCACAAAACATCCTTCTATCTTTCTAAGTCGCATACATCTCCCCCGCACCTCAGAGCTCCTTCCTTCACCGTTTTCTCTCTCTCTCTCTCTCTCTCTCTCTTTCTTTCTCTCTTTCTCTCTCTTTCTCTCCCCCTCTCTCTCTCTCTCTCTTCTTTCTTTCTCTCTCAGCCATTTTACTTTCCATTGATATCACGCCATATTTGACCAGCCTGAATTCCAATCCCCCCCTATTTACAAACAGTTGTAATTATCGTCACCAATCAACAAGATCTTGCCCTAATTAATGAACGGTCCATTTATTATACTGTTCAACCAATTAACTTTCACATTTTAGGGTAAAATCATAGCTGAATTGATCTTTTCCGAAACTATATCAAAACTAACAACAGCCGATGTACTGTCGCCATCTTGACTTAATTCAGAAACAGATGAAAAAGAAACAGGATCTGAGGGAGGCCAATTATGTCCTTTTTACGTGGGCACGATGACTAACTTTTCATGTCAGAAACATGAGCAAGAGTCGCTCATGAGTGTCTTACATGTTTTGACTTGATAAAGCTAATGCCTGTCGTTGGCCTTGAGCCAACGATGTGGTGTTCTATGTGGTTGATCGCTTAAATAGAGGAAGGACAACTTTAAGTGTGTCGTCCTCAAAAACGCCTGCAATCGATGAAATGGTCATTGGGTAGAGGGCATTTGTTAATAGGTTTACAGGCTCAATGAAGGCCTAAAATTGAACAAGAAAACAGAAGAAGAAGAAGAAGAAGAAGAAGAAGAAGAAGAAGAGAAGAAGAAGAAGAAGAAGAAAAGAAGAAGAAGAAGAGCAACAACAACAACAACAATAACAACAATAATGACGACGGCGACAACTAGATGATGATGATGATGATGATGATGATGATGATGATGATGATGATGTTGATGATGATGATGATGATGATGATGATGATGACGATGATGATGATGACGACGACGATGATGATGATGATATGTAGTTAAGACCCGGCACAGAGACGGTTTTATAATATTAATTTGATGAGATACACAGAAATATTAATCCTAGATAAGTCGATAGTTTTTCGTAAAGAAATTCGCCGAAGTCTTCCAACCTTCTGGCGAAATATTGTTATCATAAGGCAATAAAGAATTACATGGACTTCCCACTTATAAATACAATAAAAGGCCGGGTCTTTATAGGAAATTGAACATACGACTATTTTTCTTATTTCTTTGTTTAGCATCTACGAAGTGAAACAGCTTTAGTTGAAGTCTGTGAGGTGTGGCACAGCAAAATCTGGAAGCATTCTACTGTGTTTTCTTAACTAAACAGAAAAGTTTCTTAGAGATTTATTTCAGAGATTAGTGTCCCCTTCTCTGAGCAAATGCGCCGCAATTCTTCGACTAAAAACCTTAATCGCTATATATTTATTTCTTTATTGCCCACAGAGGGGTAAACATAAAGGGGACAAACAAGGGGATTAAGTCGATTACATCGACCCCAGTGCGTAACTAGTTCTTATTTAATTGACCCTGAAAGGATGAAAGGCAAAGAGAACCTCGGTGGAATTTGAACTCAGAACATAACGGCAGACGAAATACCACTAAGCATTTCGCCCGGCGTGCTAACGATTCTGCCAGCTCGCCGCACTTATATATATTGCAATAGTTTATTAGAATTGCGACTCTGTATACTAGGACAATCTTTTATCCGCCGTTTATGTGGCTTTGTTGTGTATTGAGTAACCCGTTGTTTTCTTCTGAACAAACGAACCCATGAGAGTTTTTCTTCTTATCTTCTAAAATTGCTTCAGTTATATTCGCCTTTCCCGGGATGTTACTTTTTATTCCAATCACCCGACAGTTTGTTAAATAACGATTTCATCAGACAGAAAACAAGGTTATTTTGATAAGGAAGTTTCTTTCCAGATATTACGATCTACCTTAGTCTGGCTCTTCGACTCATAATGGGGTTGTTGGGACGCTGTGGTGACATTCGGCGTCTCTTAGGCATTATTTTAGACCAGGTAGAACCCAGAAACAGAGAAATAAACAGAACGATAGAGAGGAGAAGATAGATTGATTGATAAACCGTAGGATCACTACTTTATTTATCGATACCAAAAGAGTGAAAGGAAAAGCTGGTCGCAGCTGGATTTGAAACCAGAGCACGGAGAGCAAAAGCAAATATTGCAAGGATAGTCTACCGAATCACCCAGTTTGCTGCCATTTTGTAGAATATGCTGCATACAGAACGCTATACTTTGATTTTAATATCTATTCTCTGGAGTTTAACGAGAGATATTCAGCAACAGTACTTTGGAGTAAAGATTGTTTGCCAGCATAACATGGCAGTCCTGATTAGGACGAATGTTGCTATTATTTAGCCACAGTAGATATTGTTTTGAGCTGAATTGGGGTGCTAGATTCGCTTGTTAGAAAATATAAGGACACAGATCGTGTCGTATATTACAGCAACATTCGTCCAAAACCAGGACTGCCATGTTATGTTGGCAAATTATTTTTATTTTCTGGAGGACACAGAACTCTTAGAGAAATAGCTTCAGCTTACAATACAAGCATTCGTAGAGTGTCACAAAGGTAAGAATGGTCACATGATTAATTTCAATCAATTGAGATTATTTATGCGATTAATAGGGGAAAATGTTTTAACTTTACGGGTATTTAAAATTTTTAGAAAATCAAACAAAAGGGGTTACTCTTATTAGATCAGTTAATTAAAATGCTCAGAAAATAGAGGTGATACAGACAGAAGTAGCTCTGGTTTAAAAGCCAACGGATGGCGTTCATTGATGAAGTGGAACGAGGAACGGCTGATGCTAGAATTAATAACTCAAAGGACTAGGGTTCGATTCCTGATGACCACAACTTCATTCCGTTGAAACCGAGGTTCCCTTGTTACAATTGTTGTTGTTTAACCCACAAGTTAGCTTTGATTGAACACGAGTATGATCAAGAGCGTTCCAGCCGTGACACACACAATTTCCTGTTTCAGAGTAAATTATTTAATGTGGTGACCGTTTTTAAAATGTATCAAAGTAGCGAGTTGGCAGAAACGTTAGCACGCCGGGCGAAATGCTTAGAGGTATTTCGTCTGTCTTTACGTTCTGAGTTCAATTTCCACCAAGGTAGAATTTACGTTTCATCCTTTCGGGGTCGATAAATTAAGTACCAGTTACGCACTGGGGTCGATGTAATCGACTTAATCCCCTTGTCTGTCCTTGTTTGTTCTCTCTATGTTTAGCCCCCTGTAGGCAATAAAGAAATAAGAAACCTTGGCACGCCCGTGCGAAATGCGTAGCCGTATTTCGTCTGCCGTTAGGTTCTGAGTTCAAATTCCGCCGAGGTCGACTTTGCCTTTTATCATTTCGAGATCGATAATTTGAGTACCATTTGCATACTGTGGTCGATCTAATTGACTGGCCCCTCCCACCAAAATTCGAGCCTTGTGCCTAGAGTAGAAACATTATTTAAAAGGCGGCGAGCTGGCAGAATCGTTAGCGCGTTGGACGAAATGCTTAGCGGTATTTTGCCCGTCGCTGGATTCTGAGTTCAAATTCCGACGAGGTCAACTTTGCCTCTCATCCTTTCGGGGTCGATAATTAAAGTACCAGTTTCACACTGGGGACAATGTAATCGACCTAATCCGTTTGTCTGTCCTTGTTTGTCCCCTCTATGTTTAGCCCCTTGCGGGCAATAAAGAAATATATAGTTATTTTTTTATTGTGAAACAAAGCGTTGCTGCTCCTGCTGCTAGTTAGTTAAATTTTTGGCTCAAAAAGCAAAAAGCAAGGCCATGTAGGGGGACATGGAGTTATGTACAGGGTGGTGTTCATGTAAAGAGTTCAGGCCACTTGTGGTCAAGGGAGACTTTGAACCGAGCGGTCGTCGGCATCTTCACCATCTCGTCCGGCAGCTTATTCCACGTATCCGCAACCCGGACGGAGAAAGCCCCTCTCCTTCGATTGAGATGAAATCGTCGCAGATAGAGCTTTTCGGAATGACCCCACAACCGACGCTCTGGAGCAGGAGTGAAGAACAGCTCTTTCGAGAGGTTACACTTTCCGCTTATGATGTTGTGAGCAAGAATGAGATCACCACGGCGTCGTCGTTGATGTTGTTTGTTGTCGTTGTCCTTGTGTTTACAGACTTTCCAGATTTTCTTGCTTTTTCCTTTGATTTCTTTATGAAGTGTTGTTGTTGCTGCTAGTGTTGCTAATGTTTATGTTACTGTTGCGTTACTGCTGTTACTGGTGCTGCTGCAGTCGTTGTTCTTATGGATGTTGTTACTGTCGCTAATATTTTTATTACTGCTGCTGTTGTTGTTATTGCTAACGTTGCTGTTGTTGTTGTTCGTTTTTGCTAATGCTGTTGTTCCTGTTATTGGTGCCCCTGCTGTTGTTGCTGCAGTGTCTGCTGCATTTAATGCAGATGCCAATGTTGCTAACATCGTTGTTGCTGCTGTTTTTGTGGCTCTGAACATTGCTAATGCTGTTGTTCTTCCTAATATTACTACCGCTCAATATATTGCTGCTAATAATGCTAACGTTGTCATTACTGAAGCGTGTTATCAATACTGTTGCTAACACAAGTGCAATTGCCAAACCCATTCATATTATTGATAGCTGTTGCTAATTCTGTTGCGATTCCTATTTCTGCTGGCGTTGTTCGACTTCATAGGCTTATCTTGTCTACAACTCTATATGTAATGTTAACATTTCTCTTGTTGCTATTGTTTATGTTGCTAATATTATAATATAATGTTCGTCCGTCGTTGCCGACGATGACCAAATATTATTGTTTTTTGTGATTATCATTGTTATTTTTCTTGTTTTTACTGTAGTATTTTTCTTTTTGTTCTTGTTTACATTGCTGTTATTAATAGTGATGGTCGTTGCTGTGGTGGCGATTGTAGTGGTGGTGGTGGTGGTGTGGTGACAGTGATAGTGTAGCGGTGCTGGTATCAGTGGCATTGGTGCTAGTTGTTGTAGTGGTGATGGTGGTGATGGTAGGAAGAGTAGTGTCAATAGTAGTAGTAGTAGTAGTAGTATGGTGTTGCTGTCAAGTTTGTTGTAGCTGTTGTTGTTGATGTTGCTATTGCTGTTGTTGAGCCGGCGTCATATACCCTACCCCCGCCCGTCCCCACACCACCAAACCACTACCACCGCCGCCGCCGCCACTGCTTCTGTGTCTCCTACTCCACCACTTCCCACCACCACCACCACCATCACCGCCACCACCCCTCCCGCTCTCTCAATCCCTCCCCCAACCCTCCCCCCTTCTTCCAAGTACTTTCACTAAAAGTCGGCTGGCATCACATAATTGCTCTATAATTATCTGTCTTTCATTCCATTTCTTTTCAACTCTTTTTACTCACTCACACACCTACTTACACACACACACACACACACACACACACACTCATACTCAGTCTCGAGCCAACTCCGTTACTCCACAGATCCTCACTCCACACCACCCCCACTCACCGTCACTTACCTCCATACCACTCAACCATTCAACTTCACTCAACTTAATACACTTAGATTTTTTCTTCATGTGGAGGTGAGTGGCCTAGTGGTGAAGAAGTTTGACTCACGGCCATGAGATCACGAGTTCAATTTCTGAGCGGAGCAACGTGTAATGTCCTTGAAGTAGGCATTTCGTTTCAGGTTGAACCAGTTTACTCTGCTGCAAACCGTATCCAAAATCTTCACCGTAATCGTTTTTTCCGTGGGAAGATACACTGGAAGAAATTTCGCCATATAGGAATCTTCACAACAATACAAATTCGCCGCATGGACAATGGCAAAGAGTATTATATCAGTAATCTTAAAATAAAAGAAAAAAAGCGAGAATATTCTTTTATTCTTTCATTCGTTTCAGTCATTTGACTGTGGCCATGCTGGAGCACCGTCTTAGTCGAACAAATCGACCCCAGGACTTATATTTGTAAGCCTAGTACTTATTCTATTGGTTCCTTTTTGCCGAACTGCTAAGTTACAGGGACGTAATATATATATATATATATATATATATATATATATATATATATATATATATATATATATATATATATATATATATATATATATATAAAGTGAGATAGGGGTTGTAAATTCAACCATCCATGGGATAACATATATCCAATATACTGCTAGAGAAGTACCCAGCAAAGCTAATACATAAATGTTAAAAATTGCGATGCAATTAATTCATCTACTGCATTATGTGGTCAAAGGTAAAATTATTACCGTAAATTAATAATACAAAATCAGAAAATGGAGAAACATACCTTAATCAATCATCAACCATCAGATAATACCCAATCAATACTTTATTAAACCATTACACCACAGCAATGATATTATACATTGATATAGTACAAATATAACAAGACATAGAAATAGAAATAGAAAATACATTTACATTGTAGCTGACAGCTGTTTCGGCCGTGAATACAGGTATGTCCCATTTAACCTATTAGCCATATAAAGCAGGTATAAATGAGACATTAACAAGAATGTCTCACGGCCTCTTCAGAGAATTTAATGTAAGTATGAAAAAAATTTACATATAAATATAAATATGTGTGCATACACACTCATATTCCTACATATATATATATATACACAATAATACAATATAAACAATATAGAACAATATACATTAACAAACACAATAGTGTTCCATATTGAACTCCACAGCTCTATAACCAACATTAAGGTAATACAACATGTACACTCACATTTAAAGCAGGCATATATATTGAACAGTCCAATCTATTAAAATGTGTTACCACACAAAAAGTCAATAAAATTGATATTAATATTAATAATAATAATGACAACCACTATTTGTACCATCCAAAGCAAGCGGACATCCACATATATACTCAATCAGTCGAATTCCTCTGCCCGCATATTATATGGCTAATAGGTTAAATGGGACATACCTGTCTTCACGGCCGAAACAGCTGTCAGCTACAATGTAAATGTATTTTCTATTTCTATTTCTATGTCTTGTTATATTTGTACTATATCAATGTATAATATCATTGCTGTGGTGTAATGGCTTAATAAAGTATTGATTGGGTATTATCTGATGGTTGATGATTGATTTAGGTATGTTTCTCCATTTTCTAATTTTGTATATATATATATATATATATATATATATATTATATACGACAGGCATTTTTCAGTTTCCGTCTACCAAAGCCACTCACAAGGCTTTGGTTGGCCCGAGGCTATAGTAGAAGACTATAGTAGTGGGACTGAGCCGGAATCATGTGGTTTGTAAGCAAGCTACTTACCACACAGCCACTCCTTGCGTTAGCAACAAGTATTGATAACACGCTTCGGTAATGACAACGTTAGCATTATTAGCAGCAATATATTGAGCGGTAGTAATGTTCGGAAGAACAGCAGCATTAGCAATGTTCAGAGCCACAAAAACAGCAGCAACAACGACGCATGGACAGAGTGTCTGGGGAAGAAGTAATGGACTGGGCTGCAGTAAATAGAAAACAGCTTCGTGAGATAAGCGCTGAGCAAATGAGATTTTTGGGTCATGTGATGAGGAAAGAGGGCCTGAACAATTTAGCGATGATTGGAATGAAAGAAGAACGATTCCAACTTTGTGATATATTCCTTGTGAATATGAAAGGCCTGTTAGTCATGGAAAAGTTATTTGTAGGCGTAGGAGTGGCTGTGTGGTAAGTTGCTTGCTTACCAACCACATGGTTCCGGGTTCAGTCCCACTGCGTGGCACCTTGGGCAAGTGTCTTCTACTGTAGCCTCGGGCAGACCAAAGCCTTGTGAGTGGATTTGGTAGACGTAAACTGAAAGAAGCCCGTCGTATATATGTATATATATATATATATATATATATATATATATACGGGGGGGGCGTATATGTTTGTGTGTCTGTGTTTGTCCCCTCCAACATCGCTTGACAACGGATGCTGGTGTGTTTACGTCCCCGTAACTTAGCGGTTCGGCAAAAAGGAACCGATAGAATAAGTGCTAGGCTTACAAAGAATAAGTCCTGGAGTCGATTTGCTCGACTAAAGGCGGTGCTCCTGCATGGCCACAGCCAAATAACTGAAACAAGTAAGAGAGTAAAAGAGTAATAACATGGCGACTATAAGCTAAGAATTTGATACATCTTTTAATCCGGCAGAAAGAGTAAACCGAGATAAATATGGTCACAACGTGTTGCACTGGCAAATAATGGAACCTGCAATATTATGACCGTCGGCTGTAAAGCGGAGTAGCCATTAAAACATACTCCTTCACGAGAATATATCAGTTGCAAATAATGAACGAAATGTTACTCTTTTAAATATCAAATTTCCGGAAATATAGAAAACTCCGAATACATTGAGACTGGGAAAATAAATTCCTCGTTAATTGCCTCGCATTTTAAATTCGTTTATATTTATCTTCATTAAAATATTCTTACATTTGTCCAGTAATGTTTTACCGAGCCGAAATTTCTAAGATACCGTCGTATCGCACGTTCGATGTACGATATAACGGGATAATAATAATAATAGCAGTAATAATAATAATAATAATAATAATAATAATAATAATAATAATAATAATAATAATAATAATAATAATAATAATAATAATAATAATAATAATAATAATTATAATAAAATGCCCTGATGCAGTACCAGGCAGTGGCTCTCATGGCTTCTGATCTTAACTGATTGGAAGTGTCATCATGTACATTGTTTTGTCTTGGTATAAAAGATGGGCTACAGCAAATATTCTGCTCAATACCACAGATTTGCTTGTCAGTTGTTTGACCATAACCAGTTGAGCATGTCCCTTAGTGGCTGACGATATGTGCATCTCTGATCACGAGCAGAAGTAGTGGGGGAGCATCATAGCCATGTGTTGAGAGGGATTTTTTGGGGTTTGAATAATTCACCTCTGGATACATGGGTGGTTCTTTCAACATTCTTAAACAACCCTTATTCAGGGACCGTTTGAGCGGGATGGGCTACTCAACCTGAAGAAAATTCTAACTGGGCCCCACCTGCAAGGTCATGTGCTGTTTATCTTGATATGAGATCACCATGTCGCGCACATATGGTTGTGATGCATGTGCCTGGTGTACCTTTATCAGATGGGTAGTCATGATGGGTATATTGGGCTTCGTATATTTTACCCCAGTGTGACTTTGATGGCATGAACTGCTCTCTCACTCAATAATAATAATAATAATAATGTCTTTGCAAATCGTTCTACTCAAGATACTGGGAATAACCCTCGACAATACGCAGCTCCTGGTTTTACTCTGCTTCCAAAGACCTCTGCTGCGTATGTTCATTTATATTGTGGCACAGTCCATTAGGAGCCAACCAATAGGGGTATTCTACTTCCACACAACAGACACTATTAATAATATTTTTGCGTAAGAATACTAAGTTTATTCCTTACAAAAGTATAAAGGAAACCCTCATATCACCCTGTACGCCATAACCAGTACTTTGCCCAAAACTGAAAAAAAAAGTCAACTGATTCATGTATGACAATTCTTCCGACCCCGTATTGAAGAAGTCATTGACGTTAACGGTTGATTCATTGAACAGGTGTGATAAAAGGGTTCTCAAGATTATTTGTACCAATTTGATTTCAAATACATTTTTCTTTGATGACGACATACGTCTTTTTCTGAATTCATACAAATGACCTGCAAAACTGACACACCCTGTAAATATATATATATATATATATATATATATAAATCCTTAAATCCTTAAAAATGTTTTAACCCGAAGGCCGCGGCCATATATATATATATTATAATTATGAGTATAATTATAATTAGGGTCTAGCAAAAAAAAAAATTGCTTCACCACATACCGAACATTAGAAATAGCAGCCAAATAACGTAGCTATTTCTTCTACTATAAGAAGAAACACCCTCCTTTTTTGGCTGAACCCTAATTATAATAATACTCATAATTATAAAAAAAAATAGTAAGTTTACCGAAAATGGTCCTTTTAACATGCCGAATACTACTTGGTGGAATTATTAATTAATTTTATCATTTAATATATATATATATATATATATATATATATATATATATATATATATATATATATACATACATACATACATACATACATACATACATACATACATACATACATACATATACATGCGTTTGCATATATGTACATATTGCAGAAAAACCTAAAACTGTTAGGATTTTCTATGAAAGTGGAAAAAGGAATCGACTCGTATCCTTCAACTCCAATCTATTACGGGAAGAATGGTTGTTTCTAAGACATTCCAAAGATTTTCCATCTGAGATTCTTTAAATTAATATCTGCAAGCACACGCGCACACGCACACACGCACGGACACCTAAGCACTAAAGCAACATGTTTCGGCCTAATACATTTCATCGGATTGTGTGACGCTATAGCACAGTCTGACGAAGGCTACCAGGTTGAAACTTCAAACGAAGTAAACGAGGACAATATTTCGCAGTTATTACTGAGCAGCGGTTTCGTGTACAGGTCTCAAATTCGAAATAGCCAGCTAGAACTACATACAAGCAGTGTAAAATCTTTTTTGTTGACGTGCAATATCTATGTCAGAAGTAGTTGAGTAATGCAGATATCAATATCGCATCTTTAATGCATGTTTTAAACACTAATCGCTGTGGTATTTGGTCTGAGATCCGTTTAAAGAAGTATACGGTTAAGAAACACAGCAAATACCAAAGCTAAGCGAGTAAACAACAACGGCAAATATCGATATTTCGTGGTTTTTGGCTGCTCATCAGTCTCGTGTACGCAGCTCGCTTCCAAAACGAATTCGAAATCAAACTGAAAATTTAATTGTTGATATACAAACATTCACACGTACACACATACACGCGCGCACGCGCGCACGCACACACACATACACACACACACAGATACACACACACATACACACACACAAATACGCATGTGCTACAAAACTTCGTTAAAGTTTTACTGCACTGCATCGCAATTAATTAAATGTTACTGATGACGAGAGTAATGATGATAACGATGTTGATTACGACGGTGTGGTGGTGGTGGTGGTGGTGGTGGCGCTGCTGCTGCTAATGATGATGATGATGGTGGTGGTGGTGATGATGATGATGATGAAATCGGGTGTAACAAAAGAAGTCGGGTGCAACATCACTACCTCTATTACAACAACTAATATTTATTTCTTTATTGACCACAGGGGACAAACAAGGATAGACAAAGGGATTAAATCGATTATACCAGTGCGTAACTGGTACTTATTTAATCGACCCCGAAAGGAAAAAAAGGCAAAGTCGACCTCGGCGGAATTTGAACTCAGAACATAAAGACAGACGAAATGTCGTGAAGCATTTCGCCCAGTGTGCTAACGATTCTGCCAGCTCGCCACACTCAAACTGCGACTAATATTATTACAATTATTACTTCTAATACTACTACTACTGCTATTACTAATGTTACTACTGTTTCTACTACTAATACTAATATTATTGCAACTACTACTACAACTGCTACTGCTACTTGAACAATAAGGCCTACATAACGCTGTAGCAACAGAGAAATGTGTAACATTGCTTTGGAAGTAAATTGAACGATGGAGAAGAGTTCAATAAAAGAAAGAGCAAGCGAGAGAGGGAGCGGGGGGGGGAATTGAGGTAGACCGACAGATAGACAGGTAGATAGATAGATAGATAGATAGATAGATAGATAGATAGATAGATAGATAGATAGATAGATATAGAGAGAAAGGGTTTAGATGAAGAGAGAGGGATAAAGAGGTTGAGAAAGATAAGTAAAGATGTAGGAGAGACTGAGAAACGATCAGAATGCGAGGACTGAAAAAAAATTCTTGTAAAATAAGGGAATTTAGGACATGAAGGTAATGGTTCGATGGTGAGGCGAAACCATCGCCTTACCACCAGCGGCCTCATCACCAATACCATCGCTGTCAGTACTACTACCACCACCACCACCACCATTACCACCACTGCCGCTGCCGCCACCACCACCACCACCACAGACGTCCTCATCATTGATGAAAAATGAAGAACACTGAGGTGGGAGATGTTATTTTGTTTAAATTACAGGAATGAAGTGGGGGAGGTGGGAGGTAGTGAAAAGAGAGAGACAGACTGAAGAAATGATAGGCTTTGAAGAGGGGATGGGGAAGAATAGGTGGGGAGAAAGAGAGAGAGAGAGAGAGGGAGAGAGAGGGAGAGGAGAAAGAGAATGAGTGAGAAAGAATGAGAGTCGGTGCTGAAACGAAAGGAAAAGAAAACAAGGATTTGAGAAAAATACTACTTTAGATTTAATAATAATAATAATAATAATAATAATAATAATAATAATAATAATAATATAATAATAATGATAATAATAATGATGATGATGATGATGATGATGATGATGATGAGGATGATGATGATGATGATGATGATGATAATAATAATAATAATAATAATAATAATAATAATAATAATAATAATAATAATACAATAATAATGATGTAGGGTAAGAGAAGAGGGAAGGGAAAAACAAGAGAGAACAAAAGAAAGAAAGAAGAAAGAAAGAAGGAAGGAAAGAAGGAAAGAAAGGAGGAAAAATGAAGGGAAAAAGAAAGAAAGAGAGAAAGAAAGAAGGAAAGAAAGAAAGAAGAAAGAAGAAAGAAAGAAAGAAAGAAAGAAAGAAAGAAAGAAAGAAAGAAAGAAAGAAAGAAAGAAGGAAAGAAGGAAAGAAAGAAAGAAAGAAAACAGAAAGAAAGAAAGAAAGAAAGGAAAAAGAGACGGTGGAAACGAGATGATAGAAATAGTGAAGTGAAAAGTGAGTATGTGAAATAAAAAGTGAAAGAAAGGAAATGGGAAAGAGAGAAGAGAGAGGAGGAAGAGATGAAGAAAGACGGAGTGATGAAATAATGAGAAAGAGTGGTAGGGGAATGGAATGAAAAAATGAGTGTTTTTCAATGAAAGGAGAATTAGTCTGAAAAAATGTGAAGGATGAAAGAAATGTAAAATTGGAAAGAACGAAAGAAAGAAAGACAAAAGAAAGAAAGAGGGAAGAAAACTTCTAATTTTGTGAAGAGTGAAATTAATAGAAAAAGAATTACGAAGAAAAACAAATAAAAATAATAATATATGTAAAAAAAGTATGGAAATGGGAAAAAATAATTGGTTTAAAAAAAGATAGAAAAAGAGAACTAGGGGTGAAGAATGAGTGAGAGTAAGGAGAAAAAAGATTTAGAAAGGAGAGTAAAAAGAAGAAATGTAAAGGAAAAAAATTAGGGAAAATGGAGAGGATGTGACGTTTGTTGTTTTCTGGTGTCTGACTATATATAAGACTTGGCTTTGAATATCATAGCATAACAAACGTTCATTTGTTACGATAAGGTTGTATTTTGGATATTATAGGATAACAAGAGGAGATCACTTGCTTGCTTTGCTTGTTTCATGCTCTTGTTTGATGGTGCTGGAATTATCCCAGGCTGGTGGTCCCAGAGGCATCATCGTGCGTAGAGCCGACCCGGTCAACCATTGCTAGCGGTTCCATACCAGCACTTCTGCACCTCCAAGATGACGTCGAGTCGCCAGAGATCTTTCTTAATCACGTCCAGCCATCTGGTGCGAGGCCTTCCACGGGGCCTCTTCCAGCTCGCAGCTGGTAGGATGATCCGGAAGGAGGTGGAAGACATATCCGCACCAGAGCATGCGACGATGGATAGCTACGGTGAGCAGCTATATGCTGCAGGCTGAAGCAGGAGCGAAGGCAGTTGCTTGTTTGAAACGTGGTGATACCTACCATCTGATGTTCTCAGTTTGTTATCATATAGGTAGATTTGTTTTCATAAATTTTGTATTACATATTAGGTATCGATCAACAAACGGAGATTTGTTATAACAAAGTTGTCTTAGATATAGGATAACCAATTTAAACAACATAGGACAAAGTTACATATCTTACATATATATATATATATATAATAATAATAAATCTCTGAGCGAGATATAAACAGTAACTGCTCTATAACATAAGGGGGATCAGCCATCTGAATGTGGCTAGGGTCAGGGCGGGGTAGTGGGGGTGTTACTGATGCATTTAGCCCCAGGCGATCATCAACGTCACCAGAAGGGCTGACACCATCTTGGTGTCCTTGCCAGCCTGCAAAGGGAGATCAGCCTCCCCGAAGATACGGATACTACATACGGACCGGTTTCGAGGTTATTGCCTCTTGTCAACGCATGGTAAGCACCGTTCTTCGTTGAGGGACTTCCTCTACAGGCTGGATATATAGGGATTTTCACAGTAACCACAGTCACTGGCGTAGAAAATCCGTTCGAAAACAATAATAAATCTCTGAGCGAGATATAAACAGTAACTGCTCTATAACATAAGGGGGATCAGCCATCTGAATGTGGCTAGGGTCAGGGCGGGGTAGTGGGGGTGTTACTGATGCATTTAGCCCCAGGCGATCATCAACGTCACCAGAAGGGCTGACACCATCTCGGTGTCCTTGCCAGCCTGCAAAGGGAGATCAGCCTCCCCGGAGATACGGATACTACATACGGACCGGTTTCGATGTTATTGCCTCTTGTCAACGCATGGTAAGCACCGTTCTTCGTTAATTCAAACATTTTGTAGTTATAACGAATGTCGATGGATTATAACCAGGTTCAAATCGTAGATATGACACATTAGTTATTAATTGCTTGTAGGAACACCGAATTTCGCTTTGCAACCATAATATGCTACCAAGTAAAGCGTTTATTAAGGGTTTATAAGTCAACAGTGTCCTATATTTTGAGTTAGCAGTCCGATTCAGTATCGTTTGCATTATCTCTACGTATTTTCTATTGAATTGGGAGCCAACACTGAAACTTGCAACGTTTCGTATAAGGAACGTCGTAAGTGTTAGCTCTGAAATCAAAAGAATATTTGCAGAGCAAATTAAAAACGTAGATATTTTCGATATTTTTGAATAACAAATTTAGATGTTTTTGACATTTATTTCTCAATCTGCTGCTTGTTTCTTCCATGAATTTGAGGCTGGTGTTGACCTATTTTATAGTCTCTTCAAGTTGATGTTTATCATATCGCATTGCGGGTGTTTTGTCGCCCATGAGTTTAATGTGAAGATTGTAGTTTCGATTCATGATCCCGGGCAAAACAATTCATTCCACGCTTCTCCAGTTCAATTAGCTGGCAATAATGAGTAACCCTGCCACGGACCGGCGTTCCATCCAGTGGGGAAGCATATAGGTCCCAGAAACGGGAAACTGGCCTATAGAATCGTATGACTCGCGAAGACGCTCTCATCCTTTGCCTGATGCATAACATACTGGAGTCACGCATATTCGTCTACAGAGTTGACCTTACATACACAGATAGATACACACACACACACACATAGTGTGTGACTATGCACATGAGTAAGTCTCCTTGAGTATAAATTTTAATGTTTCGTGTGTGAATGCGACTGAATGGTGAGACGACGAAACTCTGAGTAATATATGGGCGATATTGTTGGCGTAGTGGTAGTAGTAGTAGTAGTAGTAACGTTGGTTGTTGTGGTGGCGATGCTGGCGCTGATGTTGGTGTTGATGTTAGCTTCGGTGAATACAGAATGAGGTATAGTTACGACAGAGGCGATGATGATGATGATGATGATGATGGTTGTGGTCGTGGTGGTAGTGGTGGAGGCGGCGGCGGTGATGGCGGTGATAGCTGTGGGTCATTGCTAGAACAACAAAAGCGTTGATGGCGATAGTGATGATGGTGGCGGCGGCATTGATGGTGGTGGTGGTGGTGGTGGTGGTGGTGGTGGTGGTTACGATGGTGTTGGAGGAAGTGATGGTGCTAGAGCTAATGTTGTTGTTGGAGGTGATCGTGGGGATGGCGGTGGTGGTGATGGCGATGGTAATGGCTGAGTTGTTGTTGGTGGTGGTGGTGTTTGTGGTGACGGATGAAGTGGCGGTGGTGGTGGTGGTGGTGGTGGTAATGAAAGTTAAGGTGGTGGAAAATATGGTGTCGGTTGTTGTACGAATGGTAGTAACATTAATAGATACGGTAGTAGTGTCTGTAGGGTTTGGTGTTTTTGTCGTTGCTGTTGTCATTGATGGTGGTGGTGGGGATGGAGGTGGCGGCGTGTGAGGATCGCTGGTGGAATAGGAGGTAGTGCCCTCGGTGGTTGTAGTAATGGTGTTGTGCATGGATGATGGAGGTGGAATATGATGGTGGTGCAGTTTGCAGGAGCGGTGGTGGTGGTGGTGGTAGTGAAGATGACAGTGGTTGTAGTGGTATTGTAGGAGGTGGTTGTGGTGACTCTAGAGGTTGTGGTTGTGGCGTTGGTGATGGGGTTGGAGTCAGTGTTGGGGTTTGGACTTGATGTTGTTGTTGTTGGAGGTGATGGTGGTGGAGATGGAGGTGCGGGTGGTGCTGGAGGTAGTGTCTTGTTGGAGCTGACATTGCTGATGGTGGTGGTAGTTGCGGTGGTGGTGGTGGTGGTGGTGGTGGTAGTGGTGGGGGTGGATGGTGGTGATGGTGGTAGTGGTGGTGGTGCTGGAGGTAGTGTCTTGTTGGAGCTGACATTGCTGATGGTGGTGGTGGTGGTATTCATGATGATGATGGTGGTGGAGGTCATGGCTGTAGCAGTGGTGGAGGTGGTTGTGATGGTGGCGGCGGTCGTCTTGGTGGCGGTGCCGGTGGTTGTGATAGTTGTGTTGATGGTTGTAGTGGTAATTGTGGTGGTGATGGATTTAGTGGTGGCGATGTTGGTGGTAGTGGTGGTGGTGGTGGTGGTGGTGGTGGTGGTGGTGGTAGTGGTAGTGATGTTGGCGATGCTTTTCACGAGGAACTCTCCCGCGCTACCCAAACATTGCTTACGACGACGGCGACGACGCAGTAGTAGCGAGCTATGCGTGTATAATTCTCTAATTATAGACTACTCTTCACTGATCCTCCAAGACTGTCGACTGTTGGAGCCGGACAGCAGTAAATTGATGCCGTTTCTACACAGTTCTGCAGCACTACACCACCACCACCACCATCACCACACACACCACACGCTCCTCTTCGCGATCTTTCCCCAACCGCTTCGCAGACTCGGAGAAGATGGGAGACGTAAATGAATACACACACAGGTATATACATACATGCATTCATACATACATACAAACATGCATACATACATACATACATACATGCATACATTCATACATACATACATACATATATATATATGTATGTATGTATCTATGCGTATATATACATATATATATATGCATGTATGTATGTAAATATATACATATGTGCAAATATAGATGCATATATACATATGTATAAGTATATATAAGCATGTGTATATGCATATATATGTAGATAAATATATGTATGCATATACTTATAACATACATGTAATGTATGCATATTGTATATATGTATTTATATGCACATATAGTTATATATGAATATATATACATATATACATATACCACTATATACGCAATATATCGTATATAGATGCATACGCACTCACACATATATATTTATGTGTGTGTATATATATATATATATATACATATATGCACACGCACACATACACACAGATACACACACTCACACACACATACACACACATATATATATTTATATGTACATATATATATATATATATATATATATACATATATATATATATATATATATATATATAATATATATATATATACATATACATATACACACCCGATACACACCCAGCAAAAGAACATGATCTCTATCGATACACACTTATACATACATACAAATACACAGGCACGCGCACGCGCGCGCACACACACACACACATACACACACACATATATAATATCCTTTCTCTTTTTGCCTACGCTCTCTCTCTCTCCCTCTATCTATGTAGCTATCCGTTTCTTTTTATAGATAGACACATACGTAGGAACAGTCGCTTATGGAAATACTCTGTAACTCTGAGTTTCATGTAGCATTTCGCCTTATTTATTAATGATATTTCACAGTGGGTACATTATACATACATCCAGATCCATTTATATATATATCGCTGAATGCCCGATGTCACTTCTAGCAACAACATGAGCCCCGCCTCGACCAGTTACTGCTCAGCTCCCAGTAGCCATCTTTGACTTCCTGTATCTCTTTATTCGGGAATCTGTGCCCGAATAAGCTAGGTTTCTGTAACAAGTCTGCGAAACTATGAGTCGCCAGAAGCCGAATCAAAGTGTTTTAAATAATAACGATAAAAATGATTTCATTTATCTGTCACCAGGGCGAAGAAAACCATAAATAAAGTGTTGAGGTTTACAGATAATGAAATGATAGAAGGATTAAGCACCGAAACAAATGTAAGTATGCTCAGTATACAAGGAAAAGGAAGGAAAACATACACAGCATACAAAGATTTAAAGAAAAAATGCGGGGACGGGGATGATAGAGATGTGGCCCTCTTGATACTCGATGACCCCCTACTGATAATCGAGGAACCCCACTGTCCGAGATTTTCCTGAACACCAAGTGCAGTTACCCTCTCTAATTCCTTCTCTACACTTAGAGAGGTACCATCTACTCTTGTTACTTTTGCAACTTTCACTCCCCTTTCAATAAACTCACTCGAGGACAGCACTTCCCTTTGCATCCTCCGTTTCCTTTTCGAGTGAATCTTGAAGAAATCAATGACATTTCTACCAAAGAGGAATATATCTGTCTTCATGCTTTTGAGCCTTGTCCCCCCTCAACACCACAAAACAACCTCTTTAAATGAAGTATTTTTCAAAGAACTGAGCTTATTTTCGTAGTTTAACAAAACGAAGTCCCTCCGTGGGTCGTTGAAAGTCTAAAGTTTCCCTTCTTCTCATTTCCATTTCCAATCAACACAAACGTCGATGCCAGTTCTCTGTCATTCTTTTGATATTTAGAAATATAATTTCAAAAAGATATGTAATTAGAAACAAAATCATCTATACGATGTAATAGGACGATGAAATTGTAATATAGAAGCTACCAACGTCTACAAATCTTAACAACTTTATTTTATGTAAGAAACAAAATTAAGAATTAAAAATTATATATACAAGTACTTCAAATTAACTTAGTTTATTATAAAAGAGATTCTCTCTCCTTTAAAGGTAAATCACTACTAGAAGCACACTACGCGCTTGATATGTATTTATAATTATTGTTGTTTTTGTTGGTATTATTATTATTATTATTATTATTTTTTTTTTTTATTGTATTAAAACTCAGAGCATATTTTGCTGGGTATGATGGAAAGTGTCAGCTGTTCCACATCCAGCAGCCTAAGGTTTTGTTGGTCATGCTTCAAGAACCCTGCAAAGGATTCTTGCAGTTCCAATCAATGCTGATTTTCGTAGGTGTTCTACCTTCACACTTGCACCAATCTTTTTCAGCCATGTTGGTAGTTGAATGCCGATACTCCCAAGAGCACCAATTTCTATTGCTATCACGTCTACTCCCTTCATTGACCACCAAACTTCGTATTTCGCAGTCCAAATAATCATAGCAGTTTATTTTTTTCTTCTTCTTTCTCTTTGATCCTGTTGTCACCGGAGTATGCTATGTTGATAATCATACATGTTCTTTCTTTTTTAATCACCACAGCAGTGTCCGGTTTCCAACGTCTGGTCGGGTGATCGCACTGGATCATTGCATCCCACAGGATTTTACAATTCATATTATTGGTGAATCTTTCTGGAATTTTCTCATACCACGTCTTTGCTCTTTGTAGGCCGTGATTTACACAGAGCTCCTAATGGAGCTCTCAGTTATTATGTGTTGTTATTATTATCATCATCATCATTGTCATCATCATCGTCATCGTCATCGTCATCGTCATCATCATCATCATCATCATCATCATCATCGTCATCATCATCGTCATCGTCATCGTCATCATCATCATCATCATCATCATCATCATCACATCGTCATCATCATCATCATCGTCATCATCATCATCATTATCATTATTAATATTATTATTATTATTATTTTTTTTTAAATTTTATTATTAATATTTTGTGGGGTTATTTTGGCGTTTATTATTCTTTCATACAGTCACATATATTACTTTAAAATTCTGATATTTAAGCACGCTTTCACGCATGCGCGTACATGGAAAAGGAACACACAAACACACTCGTACATACAAACAAATACCTTTATACACTCAAATTCGTTTGCACGTACACCAGAGACATACCGTCTCTTTCACTGAAGCACACAAAAATAATTTTAAATACACACAGTACGAAATTACTTTTAGTTACACAACTACACACACACACACACACACACACACACACACAAACAAACGCACATCATACATAAACACACAAACGCACACACGCACAAACACACACACAAACACACACACATACATACATAAACACACACATGTAAATATATGTATATAAACATATGCACAAAACAATACACACACATGCACATAGACACACAAAGGTTCCATATGCCTAACAGTATAGTTTGCCACACACACACATATACGCATAAACGCATATTCTGACTCTCTTAACATGCACACATACATTGCAGACATACATTTCTTCAATACACACGGACGCACATATATATATATATATATATATATATATATATATATATATATAATATCCAAGCATTTAACACACACATCTTTACACATCCATATATACATATATGTACGCATCAGAACAAACACACACACAGACGTACACTATATATCTGTACACTTATACAAACACACATACTTACACATACACACACCTTTATACTCACATCGTTTCTTTTTCTTTTTTTTTCCATCAAATTTCCCTTCATCTTCTATTTTATTTTCGTTCATATCATTACATCTCCCCAGATCTTTCAACTGAAAAAAAGAAGAGAAAATCGACTATAATAATAATAATAATAATAATAATAATAATAATAATAATAATAATAATAATAATAATGATCATGATGATGAAGATGATGATGATGATGATGATGATGATGAGATGATGATGATGATTATGATAATGATGGTGGTGGTGGTGGTGATGATGATGATGATAATGATGATGATGACGATGATGATGGTGATGACGATGATGACGATGATGTTTAGTCTTTCGTCTAAACACACCTTCCTTACTCCGCTCATCGGTTTGGTATCTTTTATATCCTCATTACACTATTTCATCCTCCGACATCCAGCCTCCCTTTCTTCAATCTGAAAACGCACATACACACATACATACACACACCACACACACACACAACACACACACACACACACACACACACACACACACACACACACACACACATACACACACATCAAACTACAGACACCAACACGAAATACAGTGACACATTGCCCCACCTCCACAATATCCAGCATCAGTAATAACCACCACCATCATCATCACCACAACAACCACCATCATCACCACCACCACCACCATCATGCTCAACACATCACCACCGCTATCATCACCACAACCAAGCATCATCCTCGTTATTGTCATCATTTCCAACACACCAAATATGACCACCACCACCACCACCACCAATACCAGGACTACCATGCCCACCACAACAACACCTTCTTTACCTACACAATCACTATCAACTCCTTATCATATGTTCTTTCTGCCGTCCTTTGAAGCTGCATTACATGTCAAAAAGAACCCTCAATATGAAGAGCAAGGGCCCTCAAAATCAATGATTATCAGCCTGGGTCCACATGACCTTTGTGTGGGGGATCCATATAAGATTTCGTTGTTAAAATTTATGAGAAATCAAACGGTTAGACTTCCATTGTTTTTTTGTCTCGGTCACTTGACTGCGACTATGCTGGAGCACCGCCTTTAGTCGAACAAATCGACCCCATGACTTATTCTTTGTAAGCCTAGTACTTATTCTATCGGGTTCTTTTGCTTAACCGCTAAGTTATGGGGACGTAACCACACCAACATTGGTTGTCAAGCGATGGTGGGGACAAACACAGACACACAAATACATACATACATACATGCATGCATATATCTATATATATATGCATGTATATATATAGGCATATATATATGTATATATATATATATGTATATATAAGTAAATATATATACGACAGGCTTTATTCAGTTTCTGTCTACTAAATCCACTCACAAGGCTTTGGTCGAGGCTATAGTACCACTTGCCCGAGGTGCCGCGCAGTGGGACTGAACCCGGACCCATGTGGTTGGTAAGCAAACTATTTACTACACAGCCACTCCTTCGTATCTTAACAAGTCTTTTATACAAATGTTAATATTTAAGTATGAAAATATAATGAGACTTTTCCAACATGTGGGTCTAGGGGAGCGCCGTAGGAATCATTGGTTTCAACAGTATTGTATTTCCTACTTCGGATAAAGCAATGCCATGGAACACGTAAATCGATGAGGAGAGCATAACTAGATTAGCGTTAGTCCTCAGGATCCGTCGAGGACCCGGGGCAATGCAGCGCATTACAGTCTTTCAATAAGCAACCACGGTATACCTTGCTTAGAAATTACAAACCACCTTTGATAAAGTGCAGAATTAGATGCAGAGTCTCGTTGGTAATGTGTTCTTCCCATGAATCCAACTGCTCTATCTTCGGCGGAATATTAAAAATCGATATTTTTTTCTACATTTATTTCCCAGAGAAGGTCAAAAAATGAGTTTAGTTCCCTGGTCAAATAATTTTCAGAATTTCACCTCAGAATTTGGCTTAACGATTCGTATCTGCATTTCTTAGGTTTTCACGGACACGTAACAAATTAAATGCGAATAGTAATACTTTCACATTGTTTTCCTGCAGAATATGATTTTGATCTTTTTTTTAAATCCAAAATCTTAGCTGACCGAAGTGTACAATAGGAAATGTTCTAGAATATGCTATTTCTGTCGGGTTTATCTTTACTCTATCCATTTATGTGTTCAGGTTTGTGTGAGATATTTTTTAGCAGCTCATCGTATTTCATTAAAATTCTTTTTCAATTATTCTCCTACAATTTATATTAACTGATATTCAAATATGAACGTATATTTTATATTTTAACATTCGGGTGTACCACCCTGAGGAATTTTAATCGAATGGATCTACAAATATGAGAAATAAATAAAAGAATATAAGACTAATATGGAGAAAGTTCTTTTGGTTGAATTGGGGGAAACATTCCTCTCCAGATTTGGATTATCCTACATCTAGTTCACTTATGGTTTCTACAGTCAGACGGCAGGTGACACAACATTTCTTCCTTTTCTTCTCTTTTCTTTCTTATCCCGTATTTGTTCATCCTTCCACTCTCTGCATCAAACTTCTCGTTTGTTTCTCCTAGTTCCTCATGTACCAGTGTCCTGATTTTCAGATAGAACGGAACATACCATGTGCTCAGAGATCGAAGATTGCTTGAAGACACCGGGGATGTTATAATATCCTGACTAGACACGTGTTTTCACAGCAAGAAACTATTAGTAGCTCGCATATTTATACTGTTTACATAAATAACATATTTACTTATATACAATATATGTGTATGTATGATATGTATATATATATATATATATATATATATATATATATAATATATATTATATACATATGTATATATATATACATATGTATAATATACATATATATATATATGCATATATATATATATATATATTATATTATATATATATATATATTATATATTATATATATATATATATATATACATATATAATAATGTATACACACATCTGTGTGTCTGTATGCATATATATATTCATACACTCACTTGTCGACGAATGATTTCAACATCTTTCATTTTGTACGTTTTTCCTTCCATTGCAGTTTTTTTTTTCGCCATTCTTTTCTTTCACTTTTCTTTCTAATGTTTATCAAGAATTTTTAGTAAGACTATTTTTTGCACTCTATTGTCTGACAGTTACAAATTCTTTGCCTTCCTTTTTGGTTCCAACTTAGATTAAATCAAATTTTTATATCTTCTTTCTATTATTTCCATAATAACTTCACTTTGTGCTATTCCCTCTATAAATCGTAGTTTTTTTTCTTATCCTTCGTTTGTTATGGCTTTGATGTTGCGAGTTCTGTAAATGTGTATATTCGTTTATAATCTCAAATGTATGTGTTTGAGTGTGCGTGCATGTAGGTGTGTATATATATGTACGTATGCGTGGGCATAAGTGAGTACGTGTGTATGTGTTTGTATGAAGAACAAAAAAGAAAAGGAGCACTCTGTCGGTTACGACGACGTGGGCCCCAGTTGATACGATCAGCAGAACAGCCTGCTCGTGAAATTAACATGCAAGTGGCTGAGAACTCCACAGAGACGTGTACCCTTAACTTAGGTCTTAGGGAGATTCAGCGTGACAAGGCTGGCTATTTGGAATACAGGTACAACTCATTTTTGCCAGCTGAGTGGACTGGAGTAACGTGAAATAAAGTGTCTTGCTCAAGGACACAACGTGTCGCCGAGAATTGAACTCACACTCTTACGACCGTGAGCCGAATTCACCAACCACTAAGCCACACCCATCTCGCGCTTGCATATATATATATATATATATATGTATACATATATATATATATACATATACATATACATACATATATAATATATTAATATACGTTTAAATATTTGTTGTGCAAGATTTTTTATGTGAAGTCGTGTGTTGAAAACAGATATTGTTATAGTTCGGAATGTCATATTGCCAGTTTAGCCAATAAACACACGCGCACATATATTTGTGGTTTATTTTGGCTTCAGTGATTTTATTTTTACATTAATCTTCATCTTATTTCGGCCAAAGTTCTTTCGTCACGACTCCTGTGACGCATCAGTTGGTCCCCTTGTTTTCTTCTCACTTACCTTGTTCTCTCCTTACTAACCGTCAGCCATTGTTGTAGTTCTATTGTATGTCTTCATTTGCGCAAGTAAGTAAGAAGAAAACAAAGGACCACTGATGCGTCACAGGATGTGACGAAAGAACTTTGGCCGAAATAAGATTAAGATTAATGTAAAAAATAAATATCACTGAAGCAAAAATAACACCAAATATATAGTGGCGTGTTTTTTTATTGGCTAAATGGCATATGACCATTCCGAAATATAAAATATATATATATATATATATATTATTATATATATATATTACATACATACATATATATATATACTATCATACGTATACATATATATATATATATATACCTATATATATATATATATTATATATATATATATATATATATACACACATATACTTACACACACATGTATGTATGTAGGTATGCGTGTATAAAGTTCACAAAAAACAAAAGACGAAGACGGCTGGTGTAGACAACGAACTATATATTATATATATATATATATATATATATATAATATATATATATATATCATGAGGGCACGCGAGGCGCCTACCTGCTAGAACCCTCTGTTAAACCACCTATAACACTTAATAATAATGATAATATCTATATAAAAAATTCGCATTTGAATACTATTCCTTATGCATGTGAGTGTGTGTGTGTATGTGTGTGTAAAGAGAGAGAAAGAGAAATATGTATTCATTTGTGTTTATATTTAAAAGCATGTAAATAGATGTGTGTATATATATATATGTATAAATGTATATATATGTATGTAGGTATGTACATATGTATGTAGTTTAGTGTTATATGAAGCAGTGCGTATGTGTTTTGGTGGTCCTTTATATTTACCTTTCAAATACATCGAGTCAATTTGCTTCGATGCAAAACAGTGCGCGGATCCGCTGTACTCTATATTTACCACAAAGATTAATCGCAACCTCGATTTAAGATTAATCACAAATTGCACTCGTCTTATTCAGCGTTTAATTAGCACTCGTTTTCTCAATTTGTATTGCTAATGACAAGGTCATGTCACCGTGTTCACTATGAATTTAAATGAACAAGGAGAAACTGAATACAATGGCGTCAATGCTATATATTAACTAATTGCTGGTCGTGAGCTTGCTGCACCGGAAGTTCTTGCAGAGATCACGTGGTCCTTTTTTCATTCACATTCGATTATTTCTGCAACGCAACCGCATTATCGTTGTATTTCAAACTGTTCTAACCGTGTTTTGGACTTGGAAATTAAAATCGGATTCGGTTAAAAAAAAAAGAATAATAAAAACATCTGTTCTTTTATCTAAATATATAGCTGAACTTGTATTTCATTTCTCTTTCTGTCTGTCTGTCTCTCTATCTATCTACTTATCTAACTATCTACCAATCTATCTATCTACCTATCTATCTATTTAGCTATTTATGCATCTATCTACTAATTTATTTATCTGTCTATCTTTCTCTCTATCCATCCATCAATCCATCCATCTATCTACCTGTCTCTCTCTTCCTCTCTCTCTCTTTCTCTCTCTCTCTATCTATCTATCTAATTACCTATCTATCTATCTTTTTAATTATCTATCTATCTAATTATCTTTCTATCTATTCACGTGTGTACCATTCTGATTGTTTATCTATCTGCCTGTCTGTTGGTAGATATATCGAATACTTACAAACAGGCGCAACATATGTGTGATATATATATGTATGAATATACACATACACACACACACACAAACACACACACACACACACACACACACACACACACACATATATATATATATTGTATATATGGTATGTATGTATGTATGTATGTATGTTGTATGTATTTTATGTATGGTAGGTTGTATGTATGTATGTATGTGTGTATGTATGTATGACACACGTCATATACATGACCTATTTCATACACATAACATAGGTCATGTATATGACCTGTGGCCAGCCCTTTTTTCTCTCTTCCTTTTTTAGGCCGGTGGCTAAGCTGACCGCTCGTCTATTTGTTGCCTTTCTAATCCTTTAGGATTGCCCTCTAAGCGTTACCCACCAATTGTTCGTTTGGCCCAAAGGCTGCATTTTGTTCGCTTCTCATTTATCTCGTCTTTGTCCTTCGTCCATCGCCTTGAATTACTTTTATTCCCTTTCGCATGGCCACTTCTGTATCGCTTGTTATCCATCTATTGTTTGCTCTCGGACCTATATTCCCCGCAACTTTCGCAGGCACCGTCAGCATAGGAAGCCCCCTTCAGTCTTATCATCAATGGTGCGAAACTAATACCACCTGGTTGATTACTAATGAAGGACTAGAAACCTTCTGTTTTTGTTTTCCGTCATGTTTCTGCACTCAGTATACGTTTTCCCGTTCGTCTGTGCATTCATTATATCGTTTCTGCATTTACTATACATTTTTTCACTCATCAAGTAACGCAACGCGACGCCCCCTGACTTTTATTAACAGTATATATATATATATATAATTAAAATCAGTCCCAATGCATGCACCTTGGGCAAGTGATTTCTACTATAGCCACGACCCGACCAAAGCCTTGTGAGTGGATTTGGTAGGCGGAAACTGAAAGAAGCCCATCGTATTTCTAGCGTTAGATTGACCACATGGTGGACTCTCTCTTATTATTTATATATATATAATAGAAATATTAAAATTACTAGTCTCTCTAAAGGAGATTACGGGCAGCGTTACTGGGATATGAATATGGCAGTCCATAAATATATATATATATATATATATATATTATAAATAAAATATTATTAGAGACAAAACCACAATTGCAAACAAACAAGGAAGACTTAATCAATACATAAAATTTTAAGAAAGAGTCATTTATTAAAATTTTATGTATTGATTAAGTATTTCCTTGTTTGTTGCCAAAATAGTGGTTGTCTCTCATTTATAATATTTTACTATAAAATCGATTATCTAAATCTGATTTTTCCTGTAAAATTTGGATTTATTCCCTATATTATATATATATATATCTATATATATTATCTATAGAGAGAGAGAGAGAGAGAGAGAGAGAGAGAGAAAGAGTTAATCCAAACATGAAAACACAAACAGAAAACGCAACAACACGAGGGGTGGAAGAAGTATAGTGTTATTGGACGCTCAGAAAAGGAAAGAAAGAAGGAGGATCTAATGTTTCGAGCGGAGCTCTCGTCAGAAACATAGGAAAAGGAAAGATCCATGGAAGGAAGACGAGGAAAAAAATCGCCAACGATACACCACCGGTCATACATATACACATATACACATCTATACATACATAACATACTATATATATATATATATAATATATATATATATATATATATATATATATATATATATATAAGACAACAATACCTGTTTCAACAGACGGTTTCACATCAGAAATCATGCATATATATATATATATAGATATATATATATATATATATATATATATATATATATATATATATATATTATATATATGTACATATATATGTATGTATTATAACTACATACATACATACATACATATACATACATAACATACATACATACATACATACATACATAACTACATATATATGTGTGCATGTGCGTGAGTGAATTTGTGTTGCATGATTTCTGATGTGAAACCGTGTGTTGAAACAGGTATTGTTGTCTTTCAGGATGGTTATTTTTTTCTTCTTTTTCCAAAATAAACACACACATTACATACTACTATCCTTATTCTAACCCATGTCCAATGTCCGGAAATCTTTCGTCACACATCTGTGACCTCTTCAGCAACACTTTCCATCTTCATGCGTGCTCCTGCTGTACTTAGTTCATTCTGTTCTTCTATGATGTGTATCCTTATATGCTCATGCATTTGCGTCTGTATTTGAGTGAGAGGTGTGAAGGAAGGAGGGGCGGTGAGTGCGCGGACATGTCTAATTATTTCGCATATGCCTTTCAGCTTGTTGTCACCTTTATTGTTATAGTGTTATGGGATGTTCTGGAAGATGTAACTGTATTTCGAAAAGACCAGCCTTGTCACATTATGTTTCATGCTGAATCTGTCCGGGAACTACGTTAAGGGTACGCCTGCCTGTGGAGGGCTATGCCACTTGCACGATAATTTCACTAACAGACTGTTCCGTTGATCGCCTCAACCGAAACCCTCGTCGTCGTAACCGACGGAGTGCCAGTCATAATTGTTCGATCAATTATACTTTATTATTCGCTTTTATATATTTATAGGCGCAGGAGTGGCTGTGTGGTAAGTAATTTGCTTCCCAACCACATGGTTCCGTGTTCAGTCCCAATGCGTGGCACCTTGGGCAAGTGATTTCTACTATAGCCACGGCCCGACCAAAGCCTTGGGAGTGGATTTGGTAGGCGGAAACTGAAAGAAGCCCGTCGTATATGTATGTATGTATGTATGTATGTATGTATGCATGTATGTATGTATGTATGTATGTATGTATGTATGTATGTATGTATGTATGTATGTATGTATGTATGTATGTATGTATGAATGTATGCATGTATGTATGTATGTATGTATATGTATGTTTGTGTGTGTATGTTTTTCCTCACCAACGCTTGACAACCGATGCTGGTGAGTTTACGTCCCCGTAACTTAGCGGTTCGGCAAGAGACCGATAGAATAAGTACTAAACTTACAAAAAGTAAGTCTCGGAGTCTATTTGTTCAGCTAAAAGGCGGTGCTCCAGCATGGTTGCATTCAAATGGCTGAAACAAATGAAAGAATAAAAGAAAAGAACTTAATTTCATCAGAGAAAAAGCCGGAGAAACGTTTTCGCTTTTTTTTTGTGATTATTGAGAAGACATACCTTTTAAAAGTCAGTGAAGTCTCTAGGGAACATTGTTTAAATCAAAAAGAGGCCCTTGGCAATGAAAAGGTTTGAAGCCATTGGGATATGGTATAATACAATTATAGTTGCTGTTCTTTAGCTCCCGGTCAGTATTCCGCTGTGATCCACTTTCCCTTCCATCCTTTCGGGGTCAATAAATAATCTGATCAAAGCCGTTATCACTTTGATCAACCTTTAACCAAAATAAAACCTGTTATACTCTAGAGCAGTGGTACTCAACCCTTCTTTTACTTATGGACCCCTTTTGGTTCCTATTCTACAACGGTGGACCTTCAAACCCATTTGATCTTTGAAATATCCTATTATATGTTTATAATTAATATCAATAAATACCGTTTTTATGATTAAATACCATTAGGAATTGTATAAAGAACGTAAAACATTTTAAGTATTGCAGAAGTACAAACGGTTGATTGCACATAAATGCTAAGAACTAAATCTGATGCATGAACCCTGAAGGGCCATATGGTTCCCGGGTGGGAACCGCTGATCTGGACTGAAAGGGAAGCAACAGTCAATATTCCCGTGGTTGTTAAGATCAAAGTTGTGTAATAATGCTTTCTAATTTTGACACGGGATAAACGATTTTAAGGGATGGGGTAAGTCGATTAGATCTGCCCCAGTGCCGAATTGGTCCTTATGAAAGCCAGAGTCAACTACCGACGGCATTTGAAATGAGAATGTAAAGAGCCGGGAGATATGTCACTAAGCATTTTGTCCAGCGCTGCAATGACGCTGCCCACTCGCCACCTTTACTGTGAAATGATAATAAAAGTACCTTGATGTGGTACCTTTGTACATCTAACAGTACTGAGCCAGTGCGAAAATGCTTTCCTGTTTAAAAACCAGATGGTAAGAATTACACCACTGGCAGTCGTATACTAAGAGGACTTGGTAAGACACTGTCGGTTGAAGAAGGGTCTTGGATGTAAAGATGCTGAACATTCGTAAAATGAATGATGCTGATGCTGATGCTGCCGTTGCTGCTGCTCTTACGAGAAGTGGTAGTGTAAGGTTTGGTTTTGGTGGCTGCATCTATGGTGGTGGACGGTGATGGTGATGGTGGCAGTGGTGGTAGCTATATTACTTATAGATGTAACTTGTTTATGGTGGTGATATGATAATGGTAGTGATGATGATGATGAAGATGATGATGATGATGATGATGTTGATGATGATGATGATGATGATGATGATGATGATGATGTTGATGATGATGATGATGATGATGATGTTGATGATGATGATGATGATGATGATGATGACGACGACGATGTGGAAGAGGATGATGAGGAGGAGAAGGAGAAGGAGGAAGTGGACGAGGAGAAAGAGGACAAGGAGGAGGATAGTGATGATTAATAAGACGACGAGGATGATGATGAGGAGGGGGAGGAAGAGGAAGAGCAGTATAGTGCGATGGTTCCGCCCCAGTTAAAGAAAGCAAAATGAAATTACAGATTCCGTACAACTGTAAATCTAAGGGATGGACGCATGGCTATTGTGAGGGGTCGAGGCGGATGAGTAAATAACATGGCCGGATGCTTGGTGTGTGTGCGTAGAAGGTGGGGACTGGAATCATTTGTTGAGGGTGGTTGTCATATCATTATCTCTCATGCATCAGGACGCATGAGTAATATATACTGTAGTAGTAGTAGTAGTAGTAGTAGTAGTAGTAGTAGTAGTAGTAGTAGTAGTAGTAGCAGTAGCTGTAGTAGTAGCAGCAGCTGTAATAGTAGTAGTAGTAGTAGTAGCAGCAGCAGCAGCAGCAGCAGTAGTAGTAGTATTAGAGCAGCAGCCAGCCAGTTAGTGTAGTAGTAGCAGTAGTAGTAGTAGTAGTTAGTAGCTGTCTAGTAAGTAGTTAGTAGTAGTAGTAGTAGTAGTAGGAGTAGTAGTCAATGTCCGTCCGACCGGCTCTACATCTACGTCAATGTTATCGTTGTTGTCGTATTCACATCATTATCGTCATCATCATCAGCATGAGCGTGAATTTGATCTTGCTTGTCGTTGTCATCATTAACATCATTCGAAATGCTACAGCAACAAGAGTTGATAACTAAAAACAACAACAACATCAACAACAGTTCACAAAAGGAGCAGCGACTGCAAAAGTGATTCTATAATCAGCAAAACTCGAATCTCTCGGAAAACAACAGCAATGACCGTAGCAACAAAAATGGCAACAGGGTAGCAACAGTTACGCCACTAACAACAACAATAACAACATCAACAATCTCAATTGCTTACATAAATAATTACGAAGCAACAACAACAAAAACAACAACAACGGTGACAAGAACAGAGACCGATAGCGAAAAGAGTGGCTGTAACAACTACAGCAACTACATTACTACCAACAGCTGCAATACCAATCATTTGGGGGGAGGGGTTAAGTCGATTACATAGACCTCAGTAGGCTGCTGGTACTTATTTAATCAACCCTGAAAGGATGAAAGCCAAAGTTGGCCTCAGCGGAATACCTATTTCTTTATTACCCACAAGGGGCCAAACACAGAGAGGACAAACAAGGACAGACAAACGGATTAAGTCGATTATATCGACTCCAGTGCGTAACTGGTACTTATTTAATCGACCCCGAAAGTATGAAAGGCAAAGTCGACCTCGACGGAATTTGAACCCTAGAACGTAGCGGCAGACGAAATACCGCTAAGCATTTCCGTCCAGCGTGCATCATCATCTTCATCATTACCGCCACCAATCATCGCCGCCTTAACAATACCTTTTTGGTTGGTACTCCGTCGGTTACGACGACGAGTGTTCCAGTTGATCCAATCAACAGAACAACCTGCTCGTGAAATTAACATGCAAGTGGCTGAGCACTGCACAGAAACGTGTACCTTTAACGTAGTTCTCGGGGAGATTCAGTGTGACACAGGGTGTGACAAGGCTGGCCCTTTGAAATACAGGTACAACAGAAACAGGAAGATAGAGTGAGAGAAATTCGTGGTGAAAGAGTACAGCAGGGTTTGCCACCACCCCTGCCGGAGCCTCGTGAAGCTTTAGGAGCTTTCGCTCAATAAACACTCACAATACCCGGTCTGGGAATCGAAACCGCGATCCTACGATCGCGAGTCCGATGTCCTAACCACTGGGCCATTGCGCCGCCACCTTAACAATACCTATTTCTTTACTACCCACAGGGGGCTAAACACAGAGAGGACAAACAAGGACAGGCATAGGTATTAAGACGATTATATCGACCCCAGTGCGTAACTGGTACTTATTTAATCGACCCCGAAAGGATGAACGGCAAAGTCGACCTCGGCGGAATTTGAACTCAGAACGTTGCGGCAGACGAAATACTGCTAAGCATTTCGCCCGGCGTGCTAACGATTCTGCCAGCTCACCACCTTAACAATACCAATCATAATGACAATAGGAACAACCACATTACAACAACAGCAAAACCACCTGCTTTACTACCAGCGATAAGCGTACGTGTTATGATAACCACAAACATGAGACGTCCAACATCAAAACCGAAACTACGTAACCACGTTGTACGGGGATTAATATACATGACATAGTAAGGCTACGAGATGGCAGAATCGTTAGCACGCTGGGCGAAATGCGTAGCCGTATTTCGTCTGCCGCTACGTTCTGAGTTCAAATTCCGCCGAGGTCGACTTTGCCTTTTATCCTTTCGCGGTCGATAAACTAAGTACCAGTTACGCACTGGGGTCTATGTAATCGACTTAATTCGTTTGTCTGTCCTTGTTTGTCCCCTCTGTGTGTAGCCCCTTGTGGGTAATAAAGAAACATGTATAACCACGTTGTACGGGGATTAATATACATGAGATAGTAAGGCTACGAGATGGCAGAATCGTTAGCATGCAGGGCGAAATGCTTTGCGCCATTTCATCCGTCTTTATGTTTTGAGTTCGTGATCGATTGACGAAATAATACCAGTTGAACACGGAGGTCGACATAGTCGGCTTAGGCCCTCCCTCCAAAATTTCTGACATTTTTCCAAAATTTGAAACCAATACAAAATATAGTCCACTATTATGTTAGATCCTAAGGCTGTGAGTTGGCAGAACCGTTTTCACGCAGGGCGAAATACTTGCGGTCTTCCGCCTCTCGCTACGTTCTGAGTTCAAATTCCGCCGAAGTCCACATTGCTATTCATCCTTTCGGGGTTGATAAATTAAGTACAAGTTGCGTACTGGAGTCGATCTAATCGACTGGCCCCCTCCCCCAAAATGTCAAGCCTTGTGCCTAGAGTAGAAAAGAATAATGATTTCTGTTGTAATTGTATTAATTATATTGTATTAATTATTGTTATTGTTATTACTATTACTGAGCCGGTCAAAGTGCAAAGATGCATTCCGTCCATGTTTTCCTCTTGAGTTCACGTGCCGCTGAGGTGAACTTTGCCGTTCATTCTTTCGGCGTCTTTACGTTCTGAGATCACATTCCGCCGTGGTCCACTTTGCTTTTCATCCTTTCGGGGTCGATAAATTAAGTACAAGTTGCGTACTGGAGTTGATCTAATCGACTGGCCCTCTCCCCCAAAATGTCAGGCCTTGTGCCTAGAGTAGAAACGAGTATATAAGATCCTAAGGCAGCGAGCTGGCAGAACCGTTTGCACGTCGGGCGAAATACTCAGCAGCAATTCGTTCGTCTTCATTTTCTGAGTTCAAATTCCGCTGAGATCCACTTTACCTTTCATCCTTTCGGCGTCAATAAAACAAGTACCAGTTGCATACTGGGGGTCGGTGTGGTCGACGTCCCCTCTTCCCCGAACTTGCAAGTCGTGTGCCAAAATTGGAAATTAATACGTAAGATATAATTCAATATAATATTTGGTCGCATTTACATTTCTCCCACCCCACCCTTCTTTCCCCATTCCTCTTCCTCTTCCTTTTCCTCTAAACCATCTTTCATCTAGCTACTTCATTTAATCTCATTTATCATCTCCCGTCCCCCTCTCTCTCCTTCGCCTACCTCATTATTTCTTTATCTTTCTCACCAACATATGTTCCATCTTTCTCTCTTTTTCTCTTTCTCTTTCGCTTCCTCTCTTCCTCTCCACCCCCTCTCTCTCTCTCCTTCTCTCTCTCTCTCTCTCTTCTCTCTCTCTCTCTCTCTCTCTCTCTCTCTCTCTCTCTCAATCTCAATCTTTCGCTCAATCTTTCTGGCTTTCCAAAACTTCATTATGCTATTGGCGTTGATGATAATGAAAATGATGATGATGATGACGATTCAATTTCATGCAGTTTCGTTTTCTTAATCTCCCCCTCCCCGCCCTCTCTCTTTTCCTCTTTTCCTTTTCGTAAATCTTTATCCCTATCTTTCCCTCCACATTTCCTCCAATGGTAAATTTTCCAGTCAGTTCACCTTAATCTCTCTCTCTCTCTCATTCTCTATCATCTATCTATCTCTCTTTCTTTATATCCCTCTCACCACACATCTATTCCTGCCCTTCTCTCTCACATGTTCAATACAGAGATATACACACACGTTTTTTTTCTTTCTTTCTTTCTATATCTCCTTAAAAAAAAAACAACGAGGTATAAACCGGATGTTGTCGATGTCATACCGGAACTAATCTCACTTGACCGAGAATTGCAAGCTGTACCGCAAGATTTCAAGATTTGAACCGAGTTCCTTTTTTCAAAAAATACTCTTTTTGAAGTCTCTTATTCATTTATTCCTAAATATTCCATCGATAAATTCTGCCACTCCACGAATCCTTGAAGCAATGTCATCCGGTCGTCGAAATCACGGGAAATCGTGCAGAGAGGGTAAAGTTAGAAAATGGTGGACACAACCTAATCAAAAACGAAACAAACAAACAAAAACATTTTATCTAACGCTCTGTCATGTCTATTTGCTATTCAGATGATATTTTTCAATATTATTATACTAAGCACTAGAGCTGTATATCGGTCAATGACATTGAATTTCTTTATTGCCCACAAGGGGCCAATTGGTCAATGACATTGGCAGAATTATTAGAATGGGTTCGGCAAGCTTCTTATATCATCCATGCAGGGTTTCGAGTTCAAATCTCGCCACAGGCATCTTTGGTTTCCCACCTTTTGATAAAATAAAGTAACAATCAAATATTACTATGGATATAACCAACAAACACTCGTTCTTGAAAATTTTTGTATTGCCCCTAAATTAGACACCATTTGTTTTTGGAAAATTCCATTTTACCTTACTGCTTTCGGTTAGTAATAACATTTTTATGGAGAGAAGAGAAATTGATAAAATCTAAACCAAAAGGTATTGTATTCTGAAATGGTGTTTGTTTTAAGGATTTTGATATATAGATGCAGGTGTGGTAGTGCGGTAAGAAGTTCGCTCCTCATCCACATGATTTTGGGTTCTGTCCCACTATATTGTACTTTTACTATAGCAAAGCTTTGTGAGTGGATCTGGTAGACAGAAACTGAGAGAAGAAAATTGTATGTCTGTGTGTGTGGAAAACAAAGAAGTCACGTGTTGCTTAGAAAAAGTTTTAACGCCTTTTCGTTTTGCTGCTAAAAGAGTCCTTTTTTTTTCTTTGTATACACATACACACACACGCTCACATATATATACATACACATATACACGCACACACATACATACAGTTTTGTTTTAAAGATGCCAAATTAAACACGACTATGTTCAAATTTGAACGTTTTTTATTATCGTTTTTCCTATTTAAGTACCGGACTATGACATCTTATTTGGAACAATAAAATTCCCAAATTCCTTTTTAGCGATTTTCAGGCTCAGTTTTAATATTCATCATGTTAAGTGGTATAAGCTACTGTGTTACTATTTTAAAGTATTTGATTTATGTTTAAATGTGTGTTTTTGCGTGTATACAATACCGGTATTTCAGACATGTTTTTCTCCCATTTTTTTCTCTCTCAACCTGTTTTCTTTTCTCATTGTAGAAGACCGAAAACTCGAAACGTCAAAAACATATTCCATTCTTTCTGGACCTCAGAAACTGATACAACCTGCTTGCTGTCCTTTCACAGGTCTCTGCTTCTTTCAAATTTATGTATTCTTTTATACGTGTGTATGTATGTATATGCATATATATTTTAGAAGGCGAGAAAACTAACATCATCGCCTATGGGAAATCACGCGTCTGCTGTGAACTGTATAACCGAGTAACCGCTAAACCATCGTGACATCACAACATCACCCGCTAAATTAGAAACAATAACCTACCCAGGAGTGCATGTACAAGCGGTCTGCCAATGGGGTATTCAACCACAACAGTATGAAGGCACATCATTATGTACATAGACATACACATATGCACACATACAAAGATATACATGCAAATGCATACACATATATATATATATGTATGTCTGTGCGTGTCTGTGTATGTGTGTGTGTGTCTTTGAGTCTATATCTGTATGTGTCTCACCACTGCTTGACAACCGGTGCTGGCGTTCTTTTTAAGTCTCCGTAACATAGTGATTCGGCAAAAGATTTCGATAAAATAAATACCATCTTTAAAAGCAAAATAAACAATAGCGTTGATTCATTCGACTTAGAATTCTTCAAAACGGTACCGCAACATGGCCACAGTCTAATGACTGGAACAACTCAAATATATATATATATATATATATA
>NW_021834566.1:0-45000 GCF_006345805.1 Octopus sinensis
TTTACAACTTCCACTGTGTCGTAACAATATATTTTATTACATATTAAATCTGGGTGAGCTGGAACTAGAATAAGTAAGTAAACAGTCGGTGAAATTTAAGCCATTACTCTCAATTATTCAACATTGCAGATAAACGAATGAATTCGTGTTTATTGGGCAAAAGATCTCGATGTTTACAAGAGAAAGTTGTAATGTGTATATCCTTCCCTATACAGGCTACCTACACAGGAACTAGATTGTGTGTGTAATGTGTATGTCCTTCCCTACTGTTATGTCTACTCTACACTACTCCACTCCTCGACGTCTAGACGTCTCCCTCTATATCTACGTATTGGGTTAGCCTACTTCATCGTCTGGGGGCATCCACACAACACCTACACAGGCTACCTACACAGGAACTAGATTGTGTATGTAATGTGTATGTCCTTCCCTACACAGGAACTAGATTGTGTATGTAATGTGTAAGTCCGTCCCTACACAGGCTACCTACACAGGAATGGATTTAAATGGAAACTGAAACTATTTCGCTTTTTTGGCTTTCATAAGATTATATCTTGACCTTTACCACACCTTTACCATACCTGTACCATGGTAATGATCTTTGCCATAACGCAAATAAATTACACAGAGTAACAGAACATCTTGTGCCTTGGCTCCAAATATACCAAGAAGACGTTTGCCCTCTTATCTCTATGTTTGGGGAAACAACATATTCTTTTAAGTGCTAATGTATCCATTTGCTGAAATTAGAGAGCCAATATTGCGAAGCCTCGGAGGGCATCCAGTCTTGGAAACGAATTCTCATAAGGTCGAAGGCCTTCATGAACAACAAAATCAACTTCAGAAAGTTGGGTTTATTATTTATATTTTCATACAATTGTGGAAGGGGGATCATATCAGTCGCGAAGCCACACTGAAATTAGGGATATATCCTTTCAACAAGTTTTTGCCATATATTTAAGATCACATGAGCGAAGTATTTGCAGTAATGCTCGGCGCAAAGCAGTACCTCCGTATTCGTTGTCGCTTCTATTAATAATCAGTATTGGCAAGAGTATTTCCTTTGGACAATATAGACATTATAGACGGTGTGGAGAGGGGAGATCTACTGCATGAACAACTGCTGAGATTTCATACTAACCGTATCTAAACCTGCGCCTCGCAGAAGACACTCAAGCGTTACCTCACAATGATTGCACAACACGGTAAACAGCAGTTTTGTAGTTATATGGCTGAAATCACTTAGAGCTAAGTACCAAGAGTTGCTTTCGACAAAAGGAGAAGCAATCGCGTATCACTGGACAGCTGCAGGCCACCTAGTTAGCTAAGATCTGTTCCACTCGAATATGCTTGCTTCAGTGGTAACATGGGACTTGGAGACACAAAAGCCTGAACAGCGGGTGGTATATATGGTAAGAGGCACAAGAAAATAGTAATGGGGAAAATGCATAAAGAAATAAGAAACGTTAGTATGCTGGGCAAAATACTTAGCGGTATTTCGTCAGCCGTTACGTTCTGAGTTCAAATTCCGCCAAGGTCGACTTTGCCTTTCATCCTTTCGGGGTCGATTAAATAAGTACCAGTTACGCACTGGGGTCGATATAATCGACTTATCGACTTAATCTGTTTGTCTTTCCTTGTTTGTCCTCTTTATGTTTCGCTCCTTGTAAAGAAATAGGTATTTCGTCTGCCGTTACGTTCTGTGTTCAAATTCCGCCGAGGTCGACTCTGCCTTTCATCCTTTCGAGGTCGATTAAATAAGTACCAGTTACGCACTGGGGTTGATGAAATCGACTTAATCCCTTTGTCTTTGTTTGTCCCATCTATGTTTAGCTCCCTGTGAGCTATAAAAATATATGGTGAATAGGACTAATTCCGATTTTTTTCACATTCCAAAACATTACGAGCATATGGAAAAATGTGTAGTTCTATATAGTTTCAAATATTAGCTTAAGGCCAACAATTTTAATGGGAAAGAATTAATGGACTTCATCAACCCTAGTGCTCAAACTGGTTCTTATTTTATCGAACCCGAAAGGATGAAAGGCAAAGTTGACTGCGGCTACATCAGAACTCAGAACGCAAAGAACAGGAATAAATTCCGTTAAGTATTTTGTCCGATGCGTTCACGATTTTTCTAGCTCGCTGTTTTATGTAGTTTTATAAATAAAGAATAATATTTAAGTAGACTTACCTTTGTATAGAGACAAATTCGTTTCTATTTCACAGAGTATATAGCACTTCGCTAAAGGTTCTTCCCACTTTATCTGAAAGTCATATTCAATACATATGCGTGTCTTCCCATCTGGAATATTAGTAGTTAAATTAGTGTTCTTCAAAACCTTCGGATAATAATCGTATTCAGGGTAGGTCCAAACGGGGTAAGACCTTCGTTCATAACCAATCCAATACTTATGATTAGCTTCTGGAAAAGGATTTGTCAAAAAGTGATTTCAATTATATCGTTAATTATTAGTTTCAAGCTTTACAACAAGGCCAGCAATTTCAATGGAGGGGTAAGTTATTACATCAACCCCAGTATTTTCAACAATACTTTAGGAATAAAAGGCAAAGTTGACTTCATCAGCATTTGAACTTAGAACGTAAGGACGGAATGGACAAAATGCTTTTTGGCATTTTATCCGGCGTGCTAACGATTCTACTACGTCGTCGCCTTTATATCTTTAATTATGAACTCCTCGTGTTTCACTGAAGAGATTTTTAAAATTAAAACGCGTAAAGCCACATTTTATTCTGTTAAAAGCTTAGAATTACTTAGCCCATTTGTAGGAAGATAGTTTATATAGAAGTTAATGAAGCAATTAACTAGTGTTGTTCCAAATATATCCCCTTCACATGTAAATAAATATTCATATCTTTTATAATTAAAATTTCAAAATTAAAGGTTTGGTATTAGCTATTTTGCAAAACATCATTGTGTATCAAAGACATTGTAAGTCAAACAGGGTTATGTATATGCAAAAGTATGTAAACGTACTAATTTATTCAGGTTGCCTACATAGATATATGCCCACACAAAGAAAACAAACATGCGCACATATATACATATGGGTACACGCACACATACACATGCGCACAAAAATACACGCAAATATGCATTGGCACAGGTACGGCTGTGCAGTTAAAAAGTTCGTTTTGCTATCACGTTTCGGGTTCAGTTCTTGTGCGTGACACTTTCGTCAAGTGTCTCCTACTATATAACCTCGGATTAACAAATGCCTTGTGAGTGAATTTCATTGACAGGAACTGTGTGGAAAGAAGGCGGCGAGCTGGCAGAAACGTTAGCACGCCGGGCGAAATGCTTAGCGGCTTTTCGTTTGCCGTTACGTTCTGAGTTCAAATTCCGCCGAGGTCGACTTTGCCTTTCATCCTTTCGGGGTCGATGAATCAAGTACCAGTTGTGTACGGGGTCGATGTAATCGACTTAATCCGTTTGTCTGCCCTTGTTCGACCTCTCTGTGTTTAGCCCCTTGTGGGTAGTAAAGAAATAGAAATAGGTATCTCGTCCGTCTTTAGGTTCTGAGTTCAAATTCCGCCGAGGTCGACTTTGCCTTTCATCCTTTCGAAGTCGATAAATTAAGTACCAGTTGTATACTGGGGTCGATCTAATCGACTGGCTCTCTCCCCCCAAATTTCGGGCCTTGTGCCTAAAGTATAAAAGTGTAACTACTTTTACTCTGTGTTCATTCTCTACATTTCCTACCATATATTTTCCTAAATATTTTTCATCATCTTTGAGTTATTGCTAGAGGGCTCTTTTATATACACTACTGCAGAACAGGTAAGTTATTTAATGTCAAGTGATTTAATTCTAAATCACACATTTCGTCCGTCTTTACGCTCTGAGTTCAAATTCCACCGCTGTTGAAATTGCATTTTATCCTTTTGGGTCGATGAAATAAGTACCAGCTGAACACTGAGGTCTATGAAATAAGTACCAGATGAGCACAGGAGTCAAAGTAATCGACTTACCTCTCCCCTGAAATGTATAGCTTTGTGCCAAAATTTGGAACCATTATTGTTCTTACACACAGAAAAAGTCGCCAAATCGCGCAAGGTAATATTCCTGTCCAGCAACCTGCCAGATGAAATTGTAAGATACACACAATTTGTTCTTACAGAATTATTGTGCCATCAACAATTCTATTTTACATAACATCTGAGTTAACTGGTTATAAATTTGAAGTATGAGCTGTTTTATAGAGTAGCTACTAATTATTTGTTTCAAATTTTAGCGCCAGGCCAGCAACTGGGTAGGGGTCATTCGTTTATAGCGACCTCAGTCCTTTACTGGTATATATTTTATCGACCCCGAAAGGACGAAAGACAAAGTTGATCTCAGCAGTATTTGAACTAAGAACGTGATGAGCCGAAAAAATAGCCGCTAAGCATTTTGTTTAACATACTAATAATTCTGTTTGCTCGTTGCCTTAGAACAATAAGTAATTAGGAGAATGATATTAGAAGACACAAGAACTTGACTACAGAGTACCTGGACTGTTAAAAAGCCTTTGATACTTGCTATATAACTTAATTAACAAAGTATAACCGTTAGCCAAAGCTCTACAACCACTAGTAGCTGCTAGGCATCACCGAACCATGACTCGATGCACCATATCATTTCTCAAGGGTGATAGCAAATCAAATATGTCATCATACATATCAACAAGTCTTCTGCAGGACCAAATATGTGTCGGAACTGTTTTCTGTCTTTTCATTAAACCTGTGAGCATGCTTGCTCATAAAGCAATAGAAATTGCTATTCTTAATTCAGAAACATATTTCCCCTATTCTTTATAGCAGACAGAGGAAAGAAATTTTGTGAATCGAAAATAAAAACCTATTGTTGTAAAACAAGAAAAATTTATATTTCGTTTTGGGGATTGGTTTGCAAGATTCTTTATATGAGTTCGTGTATTGAAGCATATTCTGTTGTGCCTGGGTAGAGTAATTTTCTTTTTGTGCATTCAAGATGCAACGAAACTTTTAGGAAAATAAAAATAAGAAATAAGTGGAAATGTTACTGGTGAGTGTGTTAAATTATAAGGCACAAAAAGAAAATGGCTCTCCCCGGACACAAAAGTAAAATGTATGCGTTACAAAAAAAAGAAAAAGTAACAGTTTAACCGAAACGGTTTAAGAATATAGCCTTTGTTTCGGATGAAATCTACAAGTATCTTGAACTGAATAATAATGGTTTCAAATTTTGACTCAAGGCTATCAAGTTCGGTGGAGGGGACAAGTCGATTTCATCGACCCCAGTATTTGACTGGTACTTGACCAGTATTTGAGAGTCGACCTCGGTGGAATTTGAACCAAGAACGTAAAGGCAGACGAAACGCTGTTGAGCATTTTTCCTCGGCCTGTAAACGATTCTGCCAGCTTGCCGCCTTATTGGGCTGAATGATAATCCTTTCTACTAAAGGCATAAGGCCTGCAATTTTGGAAGAGGAGGACTAGTCGATTACATCGACTCCGGTGTTTCACTGATATTTGATTTAGCGACCCCGGATACAGCCGGTTTGAATGCCAAAGAGTAAACTTGCAATAGAAGGATACCTCATGTTAGATAGAGAGAGGGAGATTATTTATGGCTATAGATTCTATCGTTCATTCAACTTACCAATATGACCTTTTAAACGCATCAGCTTCTCTTTAGTATAAACATGGAAAAGATGTCCATTACAATTCAGACACATCTCTTCAGCCGTCGTATAATTAAATTCGCCGAACACAACATACTGCATTGTAGTCATGGTATTGTTAATCGTTACATTTAACTTTACACACTCTGAAAACAAAAGAAAATAAATAACATAACTTCAAAAATATGTTACTTAAAATTGAGGCTCTTTACTTTTTGACCTACAGATTTAAAAAATAATTTTTTGTAACTAAACACTCTCAAACTTCGGACACTGGTAGAATGTGTCATATAAAACATGTTTTACTCTTAACATTTTTGAGAAAAACATATTTACGAAGTAATTTCACGTTAAAGTAGGCCTATTTCGGTATTTTCAACCAATCAATGACGTGTATTCAGCTGAATAAAATTACTGCCGTTGTTTGTCAACAAGAACTATCGGTGGTGTATTTTTCGTTTATCACTGTTATTTATGACCTCGTTCGTGCGTTTGTACAGGTTTTAGCTTCAAGGGGTTAGGGTTAGGGTTTTAGGGTCAGGGTTAGGGTTAGGGTTTTAGTGTTAGGGTTTTAGGGTTAGGGTTTTAGGGTTAGGGTTTTAGGGTTAGGGTTTTAGGGTTAGAGTTTTAGGGTTAGGGTTTTAGGGTTAAAGTTTTAGGGTTAAGGTTGTCATAAATAACAGTGACAAACAAAAAGTATACCGCCGGAAGTTCTTGTTGACAAACAACGGCAGTAATTTTATTCAGCTGAATACACGTCATTGATTGGTTGAAATTACCGAAATAGGCCTACTTTAACGTGAAATTATTTCATAAATACAAGTTTTTCTCAAAAATGATAAGAGTAAAACATGTTTTATATGACACATTCTACCACTGTCCGAAGTTTGGAAGTGTTTAGTTACAAAAGATTGTTTTTTAAATCTCTACGTCAAAAGGTAAAGATCCAAAACTGATTCTAGTTGAATTGAAAAATATTAATATTAAACGTCATTCTTTTAAAAAAATGTTAATCGTTTCAAAGTTCAAACAGACTCTATGCAGATATTTATCACCATGCAGTAGCACTAAATAAGCTAAATAAATGCAAGCTTTGAGTGTCTAATTCATCAATTCTGGAAATTATAAGTTGTCTCCTCCTTTCCTTTGCGTGTCACTAACAATTGCCACTGGTGGAAGCACATGGCCTAGTGGTTAGAGCAGGGGACTCATGGTCGAGGGATCGCGGGTTCGAATCTCAGACCCGGGCGATGTGTGTGTTTATGAGTCAAACACCTAAGCTCTACGCGGCTCCGGCAGAAGGTAATGGCGAACTTCAGCTGACTCTTTCGCCACAAATTTCTCTCACTCTTTCCTCCTGCATCTTGCAGCTCACCTGCAACGGACCGGTGTCCCGTCCAGGTGGGGAACCTATACGCCAAGGAAACCGGGAACCGGCCCTATGAGCCAGGCGTTGCTCGAGAAGGAACAAACAACAACAACAACAACAATTGCCACTAGGTTTTTTTTCTCCGGTTAAGAGGGAAACTTAAATCGATTAAGAATGTTCGACGTACACCATTCATTGCTTTACTCCTTCACTACTGAATCATGTACACACATAAATAATTAATAATTGATAGCAACAGAAGCGGTATTAATACCCAAAAGGTAATATTTATTTCCCACTTAAAAATAGGTATTGTGTTAGAACACAGATTACTGCGTTATTTGTCATGAAAGGGCGTTTCATATGGACATGTGATGCATAAAAGCATTCGTGTTTATAAGGCTAGCGAGCGAGAAACATCTGCTACGGGCATCCGAGCTTCCAGATCACGTAACTTCGGCCTTCCTTGGCCTTGTCAATGGCAGACGCCCGGCTAGGCATATCAGCGATACCCCCCCCCCCGTCAGCGATATATAGAACCTCAGTGTGTGTGTATACTAGTCAGGTATCCCGTCGATGCTGGACAATTTTCATAATAGGATGCCTTGGCGTATTTTCAGAATAGCACGGCTACTTAAGTTGGATTTTCTCTGTTTTAACGAGGATTTTAAAATCTTTTTTACCACCACACCACTGTAAATGATAGGAAGGAAGCATTTTTGAAAATTTATGATTCCCCTTCTCTCCCTTCCAGACAGATTTTCTCCTTTTTTTTTTCACTACGCACTTAAAAACAATAGGAAGCACCGTTTCAGTACAAAGGAAAAATTTGAAAATTTATTATTGTTTTTCAAGCCCCCTCATCCACACAGTACCGCTTTGGCCTATTTGCTTTTTTTACCCAACGTACTTATAAAATTGCTTACACACATGCATACACACACTCTCAGTGTGAACGATATACTTTTATAGTGAGAAAGTTTACCATGAGAAAGTAAAACAAATTGAATAAATTGCCCGATTATATTCTCAAAATCCCGAATATGGTATCAGATGGCTGTTATATAGGTTATAAAATTAAGATAAAAGTAAAATGTAAAACAGAAACAATACACGACCCAGAGTAGATAAAAATAAATTGAAATATTAACACATTTAAATATTGTAAAGCCTTAGTGTGTGCTAAATAAAATTATAAATATAATTAAATTCATTCTATATTACTGACGCGTGGAGGAAAAAAGGAAGGTAGGTAAGTATTTTTGATGGATCACTTCACATCTTATTGACCACTGCTGAAAGAAGACGTACCCAGTTTCCTTTCTCAGTCAAATGCGCAGAAGTTACTTAAAAATTAGTCCTGAATTAGGCTAGCACCGTAGTGGAAAAAATTAAGTTACATAACTGTACGTTATACGGCCCATCATGACTTAAACAGTATCTATTTATGCACAGTACAACGTAAATCTAAATAACTGGCAGAAATGTAAATAATATATATGTAAATTAGGCTCTGCACCACAGTCTCAACCAAATTCATGCTTGCTTTATAAACAACTCATTGGAAAATGAAACTTGATATGTCTTCTTTGAGAAGTGTTGAACAAAGCTAGAGATTTACCCATCCTTTCTGTCATTTTTCTTTTGACATGAATAGTAAAAAAATGTAATTATTTTTTAATCCTTATTTAACTTACTGCGAGGTTTTATATTTAAAACTTGTTTCAATTCTTCTGATTTATGCTGTATTGTGCATAAATAGATATTATTTAATTCGAAACGCTATCGAATATTTTATTCAGCTATCAAATTTATTTTATATATGGTCTTCTCTACATACGTATGTCTGTATATAAAGTATGTGAATAAATACTAGGGTAGGTCAAAAATTATACACACTCATGTTTCTGTAATTTAGTAAAACAAGAGAAGTGGGTTGAATAATTACAATAGTTTCGACATAGAAGGCTGCGAGCTGGCAGAAACGTTAGCACGCCGGGCGAAATGCGTAGCCGTATTTCGTTTGCCATTACGTTCTGAGTTTAAATTCCGCCGAGGTCGACTTTGCCTTTCATCCTTTCAGGGTCGATTAAATAAGTACCAGTTATGCACTGGGGTCGATATAATCGACTTAATCCGTTTGTCTGTCCTTGTTTGTCCTCTCTGTGTTTAGCCCCTTGTGGGTAGTAAAGAAATAGAAATAGGTATCTCGTCTGTCTTTAGGTTCTGAGTTCAAATTCCGCCGAGGTCGACTTTGCCTTTCATGCTTTCGGGGTCGATTAAATAAGTACCAGTTAATCACTGGGGACGATGTAATCGACTTAATCCACTTAACTGTCTTGTTTGTCCCCTCTATGTTTAGTCCCCTGTGGGTAATAAAGAAATAAATTATTTTCGACATAGTCTCCTTGTTTTCTGATGCACTTCTTTTAACGCTGCTAGGGATTGTAGCATGCCTCTTTTCAGGTAGATTATTCCACACTTCTTGAGTCCAAATTTCCAGTGCTTTCAAACGCTCACAGCTCTCCGCCAGGCGAGTAATGCGGTCAGTGGTAGTTCCACTCTAGCGTTCTACAGAGGGTTAGTGAAGGGAAGGTGCGACGACGTTCTTCGGAGAAACTCTAGGCGTCGACAAGGATGAACTTACTGGTCTGTTTCGGAGGACTTTCAGGCCAAGGATAACTTCCAGAAATCACTGGCCTGGCAGTGCTACCTAGGACTGCCCGTCCTGATAAACTTTACAGGCACGGAACTTTCGTCAACCGAGCCTGCTCTGGGTGTGCTCAGAGCGACGAAACCGTTCTGCACGCTCCCGTCCAGTGTCCAAGCATTACTGACCTGTGGGTTTATGTCGAACACCTGCTGTCGCGTGCAGGACGGATCCGGCTATCAGCTGAATCCATAGTGAAGATTGCCCCGCCACCCTCCTTTTGGCGGGAAGGGCAGGTGATTTTAATTTCTCTGGTGGCTGTAGCAAAGGAGGTAGTATGGTGGACTTGATTGAAAGGGCTAAAGTCAGACACTTTCCTCTTCGACCAAGCCCTCAACTTTTTCAAGTTTCACTTGAAAGGGGAAGTGAGGGTGAAGAGGGAAGTAATGCCTTCTAGCAAATCTATTGAAAGGTGGGTAAATGCTGGGAAAATGGTCAGTGTGAAAGGACCAATTCTGAGTATACACTTGTCGACAGGAAAATAAAAGAACTTTTGCACTGTCGGTCAGGCACCCGTGGCTTCTGTGTTTTTTCACGAGTAACCTTAAATCGTCTCTCTCTATTTGGAATTTTACTTGTTTAATTTTTTTTCCTGTTTTTTTTTTTACTGTGCACACCAACGTCAAAACCCATTGTATCATCGGTTTTTTCCTTTAATGTTATTGTATGTTTATTTATATTATCCCTTGTGGCCAATAAAAGAATGAATTATTACCATTATTAAGGCAATGAGCTGGCAGAATGGTTAGCACACATGACGAAATGCTAAATATTTCGCCTGTCGCTACGTTCTGAGTTCAAATTCCTCCGAGGTCGACTTTGCCTTTCATCCTTTCGAGGTCGATATAAGTACCAGTTGAACACTGGGGTCGATGTAATCCGTTTCTTTATTACCCACAAGGGGCTACACACAGAGGAGACAAACAAGGACAGACAATCGGATTAAGTCGATTACATCGACCCCCAGTGCGTAACTGGTACTTAATTTATCGACCCCGAAAGGATGAAAGGCAAAGTCGACCTCGGCGGAATTTGAACTCAGAACGTAACGGCAGACGAAATACAGCTACGCATTTCGCCCGGCGTGCTAACGTTTCTGTCAGCTCGCCACCTTGTAATTGATTCATCCCCACCTCTCCCAAGCTGCCCTCGTAGCAAAAATTTGAAATAACTTATTATTAAGGTGGCGAGTTGACAGAATCGTTAGCACGCAAAGCAAAATACTCAGCAACACTTCATCCGTCTTTAAGTTCTGAGTTCAAATTCCGCCGAGGTCAACTTTGCCTCTGAACCTTTCGGGGTAGATAAAATAAGTATTAGTTGAGCACTCTAGTTGTTGTAATCGACTTACCTTCTCCCTACGAATTTTCAGACCTTGTGCCTATAGCAGAAAGGATGATGCTCTTGAAGGAAAAAGGTGGTAAACTGGTAGAATTGTTAGTACACCTGGCGAAGTGCTTAACGGTCATGCTAGAGCATGCTGAGCCCTCAAGAATTTTTAGTCGAAAGAATCGACCCTAGGATTTATTCTTTGCAAGTCTAGTACTTATTCTATCAGTCTCTTTTGCCTAACCGCTTAGTTACGGAGGCGTAAACACACCAACATCGGTTGTCAAGCGATGGTGGGGGACAAGCATAGACACACAAATGCATACATACATATATACATACATACATACATACATACATGCATGCATGCATGCATGCATATATATATATATATATATATATATATATATTATATATATATATATATATATATATTATATATATATATATATATACGACAGGCTTCTTTCAATTTCCATCTACCAAATCCACTCATAAGGCTTTGGTCAGTTCGAAACTATAGTAGAATACACTTGGCCAAAGTGCCACGCAGTGGGATTGAAACTGGAACCATGTGATTGTGAAGCAAGCTTCTTACCACACAGCCATTCCTGTGCTCCTTATAAAATTTGGAAACAAATCCGAAGGCTGTAAATTACGGAGAAGAGTCCTTTTAAATAATAACTGTAATTATATATTTTTATATAAATAATATATATATATACGACGGGCTTCTTTCAGTTTCTGTCTACCAAATCCACCCACAAGGTTTTGGTCAGCCCGCAGCTACTGTAGAAGACACTCGGACAAGGTACCATGCAGTGGAACTGAACCCGGCAACATGTGGTTGGGAACCAAACTGCTTACCACACAGCCATGTGCTCACGCGTGTCTGTGTACGTGTGTTTGACAGTTCATCATGAATTATAAAGATGCATTGTCCGTGTTAACTTTTTCTCTTCCTACGTTTGTATCTACAACTTCTATGCGAGTATAATGATATATCATTAGACATAGTTCTTCATTCTAATGAGTAGCATCATATGCTAGAAATAGACGCCAGACGGCTTTAAAAACTACATTATTTACCCCATTAACAAGGGTTGAAAGCGAGGGAAGTAAACAAAGAGGATTTTTTTTGTTGATAGGTTTTAACCATAAATCGATCACTAGTTTAGAGATGCAAATCATCATTTCCGTCATCAGTATGTTATTATACATTGTACATAATTATAAGTGGAGGCGCAATGGCCCAGTGGTTAGGGCAGCGGACTCGCGGTCATAGGATCGCGGTTTCGATTCCCAGACCGGGCGTTGTGAGTGTTTATTGAGCGAAAACACCTAAAAGCTCCACGAGGCTCCGGCAGGGGATGGTGGTGATCCCTGCTGTACTCTTTCACCACAACTTTCTCTCACTCTTACTTCCTGTTTCTGTTGTACCTGTATTTCAAGGGGCCGGCCTTGTCACTCTCTGTATCACGCTGAATATCCCCGAGAACTACGTGTCTGTGGAGTGCTCAGCCACTTACACGTTAATTTCACGAGCAGGCTGTTCCGTTGATTCGGATCAACCGGAACCCTCATCGTCGTAACCGACGGAGTGCTTCCACATAATAATAAATATTTATACCAGTAATTCGTAACCACAGGCGTATATACAAATGTTCACATTTATATACAAGCTAAATCTAATTCATTCACTTCTACCACGTGCGTATACGACCAAAAATAATACCTGTTTCTTTACTACCCACAAGGAGTAGTATTTGAACTCAGAAGGTAACGGCAGACGAAATACCTATTTCTTTACTACCCACAAGGGGCTAAACACAGAGGGGACAAACAAGGACAGACAGACGGATTAAGTTGATTACATCGACCCCGGTGCGAAACTGGTACTTATTTAATCGACCCTGAAAGGATGAAAGGCAAAGTCGACCTCGGCGGAATTTGAACTCAGAATGTAACGGTAGACGAAATACCGCTAAGCATTTCGCCTGGCGTGCTAACGATTCTACCAGCTCGCCGCCTTAAACTCGCCGAGTTTCTTACAACATGCCAATAGAAAACCTCTGTAAAGTCACTCACTATGTTAGAAATAGCAGCTAAATTTGTTTGCATGTATGAAAATTTGGCAGGATTATGTGTGGAATGCCTGTGGTTATAAATCTAATCGATCAGGATTGTTCCGGTCCGGGATTAAACAACAACAACAACAACCGTAAATCATTGTGTTCCGTGGTTCTAAGGATTCTGTCAAGCTAACGCCTAAACCCATGTTTTTCAAAATATCAATGGATAGGAGAGATATGAAAAAGAATAAGGCGAAGGAGTGGCTGTGTGGTAAGTAGTTTGCTTACGAACCACATGGTTCTGGGTTCAGTCCCACAGCGTGGCACCTTGGGCAAGTGTCTTCTACTATAGCCTTGGACTGACTAAAACTGTGAGTGGATTTGGTAGATGGAAACTGAAAGAAGCCCGTCGTATATATGTATGTGTGTGTGTGTCTGTGTCTGTGTTTGTCTCCCCCCCCCACATCGCTTGACAACCGATGCTAGTGTGTTTACGTCCCGTAATTTAGCGGTTCGGTAAAAGAGACCAAAGAATAAGTCCTGGGGTCGATTTGCTCGACTAAATGTGGTGCTCCAGCATGGCCGCAGTCAAATGACTGAAACAAGTAAAAGAGTAAAAGCGTAAACCGAATTATTTAAATATTTTTTGCAAGTAAATGAATAATGAATAAAGTGAAGAAATTATATGAGCTATTTACCTTCGGCTTCGTTGAAATAAACCACGATTAAAAAAGCAAATATTTTCATAAATAACATCTTTACACTTGGACATAAAGACTTTTAATCTCTTCTAATTATTGTCACTTGCTGTCGCTGCTTTCTTGTATACATTGCTTGTAAACTTAAACGCGATATTAATATTTAAAGGTAAATTGTTACGTAATCGTATGCAAATATGTAAGCGCTTCTTTTGATGAATATGTAACGTGTATGTATCTATAAATACACATTAATGTATATGTACGAGATTTTACTTCTAAACATTATACGTATAAGTCTATTACTCAACTGTTTCTATATTGATTTCGTTTCCTTGTATTTTCTCTCTTTGCCTCATTCTCTTACCCTCTTTCTCTTTCAATCTCTCTCGCCTTCTCTTTCTTTTTTCTTTCCTTTCATTCTTCTTATCTGGTATCCACTGAACAACTATCAACATTTTAATTAATAACACTTGGTCTGGTTGCATGTGATACATGCTGAACAATACAGCACGCATATTAAGTATATATTGTTAAACTTTTGACAAATCACTCAAGATCTGCTAATAAGTTGTCAAGGAAATTTAATAATGTATTTAACAATGTAATAAATATAATTTAATTTCAAAACATACAGGGACGCCAGTAATCTTATAAGAAAATCATTATCGTTAATTTTTGAAAATCGTCTTCTCAAACTCAAGATGTTCATTGACAGGGTTTCTTGATGTTTTCTGCGAACTTTATCTGTTATGCGAAGCTTTAAAGCATCAATTGTCAATATTTTGTTGTAGTCGATCCTTTGTGTGTGTGTTTTTAAACATATTTCTAATTAATAGTTATTAGCGACAGAAGCAGTGTTAGTACCAAAAAGCAATCTTTATATCCAACTTGATGCTGAATACTGCGGTATTAGCATTGACAGGTCCTCTCATATAGATGCATGTTGCATAAAAGAACAGACATATATCATAGTAGTCGAGAATCGTCTGTTATGAGTGCCGGAACTGCAAGATCACGTGATTTCACTGTGCTGAACTTCATTAGTGGCAGGAACCGGGCGACCGCATACCAACCAAATCTCGTTCCCACGTTATATAGAATTTTTGTCTTTTTAGTCTCTGATGTCACCAATAGCCAGTATGCTTATTAAAAAATAATTTTTAGAGAAAGGAATAGTATTAGTAATAAAGGGCAATCTCTGCATCCAGCTTAACGTGGCTGTCTTATTCGAACGCTGACTAGTGCGGTATTAGCTTCGAGAGGTCCACTCGGAGGACATATCAATGCCTGCCACAGGGGAAGTCGCATCGACTGAAATCGTGTGATCTAGCAGTTCCGGTGCCCATAACAAACGATTCTCATCGGTTGTGATACATGTCTGTATTTTTATGCACTTTGCGTCTATATGAGAGAATCTCTCAAAACTAATACTGCATATTTCTAATTCATTGCACTATGTAACAATTTTGTTTTTGTCTTTGGTCACTAAGAGTTATTTCCTATTTGCTTCTATCTAAAAATGAATGGAAATTACTGCTATTCCATTCAAGCTTTGTTTTTGAGACCTGGATATCAATGTTTTCAAACTGGCTTATTTTTTATTACATTTCAGACAGATTCAGCGCTGAGTTGCTGAAGCAGAAATATATTTATAGAAGATATTCTGCTCAATACCACAGATTCGCTTATCACTTGCTTGATCTTAACCACTTGAGCATGTCCCTTAGTGACTGACAATATGTGCATCTCTGATCATGAGCAGGAGTAGTGGGAGAGCATCTTAGCTGTGTGTTGAAAGAGGATCTTTGGGGTTTTAATAAATGTATCAAAAACGAAGTTTGAAGGAAATATTAGCCATTTTTCATACGTTCTAGGGATAAGCAAATAAGATATAACAATTTCTACGCAAGGATAAAAATTGTGTTTCACAGTGTAATCATTATCTAAAGTGTGAATGAAGTGAAAAAAGCTGATTCTACTTGGAGGTGGAATAAAGGAGGTGGAATAAAATAAAAGGAAAAGAAAAATCGATCAAAATGGATCGTTATCACAGAAATGTCAATATAAAGTGTAAAGGGGAAGACAGGTGAGGTTTACCCGTGGAAAGAAAAGCCTACGGAAAAGATCTCAGTCAATGAAGTCACATGTTACATTTTTTTTACAAATAAGTAACTCTCTGTATTAAATTTTTACCGTTCATAGAATCATTCTCAAGGTGGCTTCGTCATTCATACGTGCCATCCTTGCTTCATTCACCCATCTTTTTTTAAAACATTCACTAGATAAAACATGCCTCTCTACTCTCACTTTCCTTTTCAAGTGATACTTGAAGAATAGATAGATAGATAGATAGATAGATAGATAGATAGATAGATAGATAGATAGATAGATAGATAGATACGCACGTATGTATATACGTGGTGGTATCAAAAGTTTCTAGGACTAGCTCTGTAAAGTGGCAACAGATGTCAGCACACGGTTGCGTGTGGAGTGAAAGCTAGCAGTAAACTTCATGAGGCAGTGTGTCGAGTGACAACGCTGTGTTTTCATCGCAAATTCTGAAATTTGTATTTTTGTGATCACGTGTATGCTGTCGTCTGCGATTTTTGTCATGGACAGGTTGTTGGAACAAAGAGCCAACGTGCAATTTTACGTTAAACTTGGCAAGTCTGCTACTAGACATTGATCATGCTTCGGCAAGCTTACGGCAACGAGGCAATGGGTCGTACACAATGTTTTTGAGTGGTATGGGCGCTTCGAGAGCGGAAGAATATCCCTGGAAGACAATAAGCGATCTCAAAGATCTGCCACGAGCGTCACCCAAGGAAATGTGGTTAAAATTCATCAGCTTGGACTTGAGGATCGTCGGAGGACAATCAACTACATTGCTGATGTCGTTGTTCTGTCGTAGGAGTCCGTGCAGGCAATCCTATTTTTGTCCGGATCCTTCTCGACGACAATGCACCTTGTCACGGAGCTTTCATCACTTGTGAGTTTCTCACAAGTGATGAGAGCTCCGTCGCAAATTGTGCAAAACTGTGGCAAAATTTGAAACCATTATTATTATTATTATTACTATTATTATTATTATTATTATTATTATTATTATTATTTGTATTATTATTATTGAATATGAGAGCAGTGTATGTCATCAAAGTGACACTGGGGTAAAATATACGAAGCCCAGTTTACCCATCGTGACTACCCGTCTGATAAGGGTACACTAGGCAAATGCATCACAACCATATGTGCGCGACATGGTGATCTGATATCACAGCGCATGACCTTGCAGGTAGGGGACTAGTTAGAATTTTCTTCTGGTTAGTTAGTTAGTTAGTTAATTTTTTGGCTCAAAAAGCAAAAAGCAAGGCCAAGTAGGGGGACATGGAGTTATGTACAGGGTGGTGTTCATGTAAAGAGTTCAGGCCACTTGAGGTCAAGGGAGACTTTGAACAAAGCGGTCGTCGGCATCTTCACCATCTCGTCTGGCAGCTTGTTCCACGAATCCGCAACCCGGACGAAGAAAGCCCCACTCCTATCTTGCTCAAAATGTCCCTGAATAAGGATGTTGAACGAACCACCCATGTTTCCAAAGGTGAATTATCCAAACCTCCAAGAATTCCTTTTAACACACAGCTATGATGCTCCCCCACTACTTCTGCTCATGATCAGAGATGCACATATTGTCAGCCACTAAGGGACATGCTCAACTGGTTACGGTCAAACAACTGACAAGCAAATCTGTGGTATTGAGCAGAATATTTGCGGTAGACCATCTTTTATACCAAAACAAAACAATGTACATGATAACACTTCCAATCAGTTTAGATCAGAAGCCATGAGAGCCACTGCCTGGTACTGCATCAGAGCATTTATTATTATTATTATTATTATTATTATTATTATTATTATTATTACTGTTATTATTATTACTGTTATTATTATTATTATTATTGTTATTATTATTATTATTATTATTATTATTATTATTATTATTATTATTATTATTGATACCAAAAACAACATGGTATCGCTTCCGCACCCACTCTATCCGCCAAATGTTGTATCTGTGGACTCCTATCTCTTCCCCAAGATAAGAATACAGATCGAAGGTGACCATTTTAACACGGTTGTTGAAATCAAGAGAGAACTCCAGAAGGTTCTCGCTTCGCTAACGGAAAATGACTTCCAGGCCGGATTCTGAAAGTGGCAGGAACGTTGGGATATCATCCACGAAAGCCGTAACAAACTCCTCTAGTCCTGGTTCTCTCGGGATGCCACTCAACCTTTGCAGTAATGGCTCGAGAGCCATCACATACAAAAGTGGTGAAAGCGGACATCCTTGACGAACCGAGCGTCTGATGCAGAACGGCTTCGAAAGGAAACCGTTCACCCGAACTATCGAGTCAATGTTGTGGTACAAAGCGATAAACCACCTGAGGAAGCCAAGGCCCAGGCCAAACCGCGCAAGTACAGTCGCTAGGTATCGATGGTCAACCCTATCAAAAGCTTTAGAATGGTCCAAATGCACCAATGCCCCACCTTTGCCAGATTTATTACCAAACCTCTCTGTGGTATAGCGAATAAGATGGAGGGTATCCTGAATGGTTCTGCCTGGGATGGCACATGTCTGTGCCTCCCCGACTATACCATTCGCGACACGCGCCAACCTTTTTGCTAGAACCTTGGCCAAAATCTTCACTTCTGCGTTTAACAGAGTGATGGGCCTGAAATTCTCTAGAACGTCCCCCTTGTCCGGGTCCTTTCTGACCGACGTCACTACTCCCCGGCGCACAGATCTGGGGATAAACCCATTCTGTTTCCAGTTCGCGTACACGTCAGTCAGTAGCCCGAACAAGTCTGGCATACATTTATACAGCTCGTACGGAAGACCATCAAGTCCCGGTGACTTACCCGCTTTACAATCGGCCAAAGCCTCCATCACCTCCTCAGGTGTGATTGGCCCTTCGCAAGACTCCGCATCCGACCCCGAGAGGCACGGCAGCCCGGTAAGAAAGTCCTCGAGGGCTCTCCCACCACCAGGACCGCCGTCACCCCCGAACAGCTGGGCGAAGTACTCCCAAAAGACCTCACACATTTTCTCGGGTTCGTTTATCAAGACACCATTTTGATTCGTCAAAGACCGAATAGAGGAAGCCTGGAGGACTGGTAATACAGACCAAGCGAGGGTGAAAAGACTGGAGTTAAACCAGCATCTTGAAGCCCACCACATGGGAAGTATTACCAGAGCTAAGTTACGTGCAATGGGAAGTGAAGGAATCAAAGCCGCTGGATGGGTCCGAGTGGTGGAACTATTTTCTTGCCGAGCTTCCACCACTCGGACCCATCTAGCGGCTTTGATTCCTTCACTTCCCATTGCACGTAACTTAGCTCTGGTAATACTTCCCATGTGGTGGGCTTCAAGATGCTGGTTTAACTCCAGTCTTTTCACCCTCGCTTGGTCTGTATTACCAGTCCTCCAGGCTTCTTCTAGTTCCTTAACTAGACCATCTCCTATTTTACGTCCCTTCTTAGCTAAACTTATGCTAAACCTAATAGACTCATATTTGATGGCTCTTTTTAGGGCGTACCACCATTTGTTATTAATGATGGTACCTGTTAATGCCCTCTGTATTAACATCTTGATCCGCTTTCTGTACTCCTCAATCGCCAAAAGGGACGTATTGAGTTTCCAGTAGCCAGATCCCTGTCTATGCAACTTATCTACCGTCAGTTTACAGGTAACCATCTTGTGGTCACTGTAGCTGACTAGAAAAAACTGTGGACACTCAACTATGGACTTATCTTTTTCTCTAATTAAAATCCTATCTAGATATGTTCTGGTAGACCCGTCACTATTTGACCACGTCCACTGTGGAGTGTTCGGGTGCTCCAACCTATATGGATCTGCTAGCTGAAATTGACTTAGCAGATCCCGAAAGCCTGGGTTACATTTTCTGTTCATGTTCGAGTTTGAGCCAACACAATCTGTGTGTGCTGCACATATTGTATTAGAGTCTCCTAACACTACTAGTGAATGCGACGTGGCTAGGAACTTTCCTAGGCCACGAAAATATTCAGTTTGCGGGCCAATAATGTTTGGTGCGTAAATAGCGACCAGCCTGATTGTCTTGCCACAACTGAATGTCAAGTCGAGAACGACCAGCCTGCCTTCTGGGTCAGAAAAAACCAACTTTTTCTCGGCTACCCGGTTTCTTTTTAGTAGGACCAACACCCCACCCCCACCTCCCGCCCGACTCGGAGAAACGTATTTCTCGTAGCCGTTCAGGAGGGGGAGCAGATCTCTTGGCCCCTTCACCCGGGTTTCCGTTGCAACAATTACATCCAAATTTCTCGACCTGATGTCATTCAGAAAGCGTCCTTGCTTCCAGCTTGACAACAGGCCATGAACATTTAAACAACCAATGTGAATAGCCATCACTTACCTGTTTAATTAGGATTGTCCGGTGGAGGGGGACCCTCCACCTTTTTTTGATCCAGGGTCGGAGGTGGACGGTCTTGGGAAATAGATTTGTCAAAATCCCGTCTCACCACCGACACAGAATTATCAGGTGGAGGGGGAATCTCCACCTTTTCCTTTTCTCGCGGGATCGGGGCTGGTAATCCATGAAATATCGACTTGTTAAAATCTAATCTCAATGAAGATACAGTCTTTCTGTACTTATTTTGCAGAATTCTATAAGTCTTATTTGAGACTTCATATATGTCGTAATTGATAAATTCCTCTGAAAGGTTATCAATTTTTTTTACAGTATTTATGAGTTGAATGTCTCTCATGAGCTCAGTACCTTTAGTGTATACGGCTATTATGCCTTTTCCTTCTTTTTCTCTTCTGGCAGTCTTTTTTGGTCGTTGTTCTGTAGTAGTCGCCGCTCTCGGCTGGGTTGCTGGTTGTATTTTTCTTTTGTTTGTTGTTTTTTTCTCATCTGTTTCTTCTTTATCTTCTTCCTCTTTGTCTTTTTTCTCCTCTTCCTCATCTTCTTCATTTTCCTTGCAGTTCCTTCGAATGTGGCCTAATTGACCACATAAAAAACATCGTGGTTTTTGGCCCTCAACAAACACCACGAGGTTCTCCTCCCCTACCTCAATTGTCTCAGGAATTGTTTGAATTATTTTAGGGTCCGCTTGAATGAGAAGATTAATTGTTTGACCATCCCAGCGTGGGTTTTCCGTAGCGGTAGCCTGGAGGAGAGTAATTTTTTCTACCTCTTTGATTAGGACTGCCGCCAACAACCACATAGGTTCGACCTCTGGCGGGACCCTTGTCATTTTTATTCGCGACGTCCTCATCCCCATATAATAGGGGATTAACTCCGTCGTTCGTTTTCAACGTTTCAACTGAGTTCTTGTGTGCTATTTCTTTATTGGTGAACCTTACTTCCACCGTTCCGAATTTTTTTCCTCTTCTCAGAAATACTACGTCGCCCAATATTGGCCTTAAGCACTTTTCTATTTTCTCTTCTGACATTCTTTCAATTTTTCTTTTTTGTAGACAATATGTTTTGAAAATTATTGTTTTTTGCTTTTCTTCCTGTAATAACTTTTGCGGAGGTTCAATTTTCACACCGTTGTCAGTTATTTCCATCATTTTGCTGTATTTCATAATTTCGCTTTTATTCGTCGACAGTATCTGGGTTCCACCCCCAGCAGCCAACGCAAAACTTTTTTTTCCATTTTTTGGTTCTATCTGGATGCTAGGCACATCAATTATTCTCTTCGACACAATGCCTTTGTTCTCTGGCAGAGTCGGAAACTCTTCTGGTGAAAGTTCTGACGAGCTCTCAGACACATCTCCAAAAATATCAAATATATTATCCTCTCTGCTATTCCTCTTGTAGCGGGGGAAACCCCTATTTCCTTGTCTGTAGTTGGCTCCTCGCCGGACATGTATTTCCTCCTCTCAACAGGAGAAACAAGTATTTCTGCTCCAACGGTAGGCTCCATGCTAGACGACATTCTTCCCCCCAAAGGGGGAATGAACAACGCGTGCTACCACAAGCACTAAGTGTTTTCAATTGAAAACTCCAACAGTTAAGTTATTCAACAGTTTAACAAGAAACAACAGTTGTTAACAATATTAACACCACGAAACAGCAATTCTTACTTCACGAACACATGTGCGGCAGACGAAATACGGCTACGCATTTCGCCCGGCGTTCCGCATTCAAATTCCGCCGAAGTAGACTTTGCTTTTCATCCTTTCGGGGTCGATTAAATAAGTACCAGTTACGCACTGGGATCGATATAATCGACTTAATCCCTTTGTCTGTCCTTGTTTATCCTCTCTGTGTTTAGCCCCTTGTGGGTAGTAAAGAAATAGGTATTTCGTCTGCCGTTACGTTTTGAGTTCAAATTCCGTCGCGGTCGACTTTGCCTTTCATCCCTTTTGGGGACGATTAAATAAGTACCAGTTAAGCACTGAGGTCGATATAATCGACTTAATCCGTTTGCCTGTCCTTGTTTGTCTTCTCTGTGTTTAGCCCCTTGTGGGTAATAAAGAAATATGTATTTCGTCTGCCGCTACGTTCTGAGTTCAAATCCGCCGAGGTCGACTTTGCCTTTCATCCTTTCGGGGTCGATTAAATAAGTACCAGTTAAACACTGGGGTCGATGTAATCGACTTAATCCGTTTGTCTGTCTTTCTTTGCCCCGCCCCCTGTGTTTATCCCCTTGTGGGCAGTAAAGAAATAAGAAACGATAACGTAACGGACAAAATGCTTGATGGCATTCCTTCCGGTTTTATGTTCTGAGTTTAAATCCCAAGTCGACTTAATCTTTCATCTTTTAGGGATCAATAAAAAAGAATGCCAATTTTCAACTGGTATCAATATAATCGACTAGCTCCCTCCGCTAAAATTTTAGGCCTTGCTCCAATAGAAGAAAGGAACTATTATAAAGTATTTAATTATATTTACCAAACATGATAGATGAATGTATTCAACCGAGACGTATTATTCATATATCTGCCTGCACATGTGTTGGTGTGAATATCGACAACCATGTATGTAAGTATCAATATAAATATGTGAGTGTGTATGTAAAAGGCGACGAGCTGGCAGAATCGTTAGCACGCTGGGCAAAACGCTAAGTGGCATTTCGTCCAACTTTACGTTCTGAGTTCAAATTCTGCCAAGGTCGACTTTAGATTTCATTCTTTCGGGGTCGATGAAATAAGTACCAGGTGAACACTGGGATCGACCTAATCGACTTACCGGCTCCTACCGAAATATATAGAAACCAATATATGTATGTGTGTGTAGATGTATGAACGTGTATGTGTGTGCGTTTGTGTGTGTGTGTGTTTGTGTGTGTGTGTGTGTGTGTGTGTGTGTGTGCATAGAAACACTTGCATTGAACAGAAACAAACAGCAGGAAATCGACGCTAAATTCCCTTAGAGATATTTAACGGATTTAAGGAGCAAGAAGTTTGAAATCTATATATATAAAAGTGAGGTTGTGTGGTGTCTGTCTACTCCGATTTAGATTCCTAACTACTCCCACATTTTGCGGTGCAGTTTAACCAACACCGGGTATCTTATAGTCGTGATTCATATCGAGCCCTTCTGGCTATTAGCGCGCGTCTACGATGAGTCTACGATTTTAAAAATAATTTACCATCATTTTTTCCATTTTAATGCATAGTTTTTTAATAAAGGGAAGTAACTCTCTAAAAATGTCTAAGATGAGTCAACGATTTAAAAAAAAAATTACCATAATTTTTTTCCATTTTTAATGCATTTTTTGCTATTTTTTTGCTATAACTCTCTAAAAATGCTTTATAGTTATTTCCCTTACAAACCCGAGCAACAAATAATACATAAAGCATGAGGTTACACACGCATAAAAATTTGAAATTTAATATAATTATTGAATGATTTGCGTGTGTGTGTGTGTATGGTGTGAATTCGTACATCACAGAGATCAATGGTTTTATCCCGAACTGGAAATCTTCAGACCAAAAGGAGCAAATGATGTCTGCTTTGACTGTCGTCGTATGAGTTTTTCGGAAGAGAAGTTTTTAAAGTTTCTTCTCTCTTTCTCTCTCACCCCTTCTTTTGCTCGATATATGTATGTACGTATATGTATATCTTTTTTTTTCTTTTTTTTTCCGACCAGACCATCAGATGTTGTTACACATCGCTGGTCACAATGCGTTCGCATTGTTTTAGCCTTCGAATGACGCCACCCCGCTGGCTAAGCGAGCAGGCCAACAGAAGAAAGAGTGGGAGAAAGAGTGATGAAAGAGTACAGCAGGGATCACCACCCCCTGCCGGAGCCTCGTGGAGCTTTTAGGTGTTTTCGCTCAATAAACACTCACAACGCCCGGTCTGGGAATCGAAACCGCGATCCTGCGACCGCGAGTCCGCTGCCCTAACCACTAGGCCATTGCGCCTCCACACGTATATAATATATATATATATATATATATATATATATATATTATATATATATATATATATATATATATATATATATATAATATATATATATATATATATATTATATATATATATATATATATATATATATATATGAAAAAGGACAACAAAACTAAGGCAGGACGAATGACACAGGTCATTTAGAATATTTAATTAGAGTAAGGCGAATTTGAAGTAATTAATTAATTAATTAGTTAGTTAATCAAATAAGTATTGGATACCTTACAGCTGTTTCTGGGATATCCCAAGTGATAGATGAGCATCTCCATACACCGGTATTCCATCATCAGAAACAAGGTGAGTATGTAGAAAAGTTCTTGACTCAGAATCCACAGCGTATAAAGGAATAAAATAGTAGAAGAAAGCGTAAGACAACAGACAGAAGAATACAGACAAAAGAATAAAGTACACAGTTCTTCTTCTTCCAGAGGGAATGGAGGTTAGTCCGTACTTCCGTTCAAAATATTGCCAAAATATTGCCTGGATTTTTCTTGGAATTATACTTTAGGACCTATACTTTCGCGGAAGTACGGACCAACCTCCATATCCTCTGGAAGAAGAAAAACTGTGAACTTTATTCTCCTGTCTGCATTCTTCAATCTACTGCTGTATTCTTTATTCTTCTATCAACTATTTTATTCCTTTATTCCCTGTGAATTCTCTGTCTAGAAATTTCTTACATACTCACATTGCCTCTGATGATAGAATACCCAGTGTATGGGGATGCTAACCTACTACTTGGGACATCCCAGAAACAATTGTAAGACATCCAATAATTAATAAAATAAACTAACTAACTAATTAATTAATTACTTCAAATTCACCTTACTCTAATTAAATATTCTAAATGACTTGAGTCACTCGTCCTGCCTTGGTTTAGTTGTCCTTCTTCTAACCTGCAAACTCGGAAGCCCGCTATAGATGTCTAGCTCCAGCTTCAGCTGTGAACTTAGAACCTAACGGATGACCAATTATAGCACTTACACAGCGTACCTATTCGTTTAGTCAACAACCCCTCATATTCGTTATGTATATATATATATCACGTGATCACGTGACCGACCAGACCATCAGATGTTGCTACACATCGCTGATTTAGCCTTCAATGACGCCACCCCGCTGGCTAAGCGAGCAGGCCAATAGAAGAAAGAGTGAGAGAAGGTTGTGGTGAAAGAGAACAGCAGGGATCACCACCACCCCCTGCCGGAGCCTCGTGGAGCTTTAGGTGTTTTCGCTCAATAAACACTCACAACGCTCGGTCTGGGAATCGAAACCGCGATCCAGTGTAGTACAACGGTTTTGCTATGGAATGGTGAAGCAATTTTTTCGTTTTCTGAAAAGCAACGTTTTAAACTTACGACACTTTTACCAAATAGTAACGATATATATATATATATATATATATATATATATATATATATATACTTTATTTTAAGCAGCAGAAAATTCAACAAAATCTGTTACTCTGGGTTTCTCGTTGCCGTTCATCAGACAGTTTTTTAGCAAAACTGTCTGATGAACGGCAACGAGAAACTCAGAGTAACAGATTTTGTTGAATTTTCTGCTGCTTAAAATAAAGCATATTACTCTACCACTGGTATTTGAGTACTCTTTTTTCCACCTTGTTTCACATTTATGTGTTTACTCCGGTATATATATATATATATATATATATATATTATATATATATATATATATTATATATATATATATACTACGGGCTTCCTTCAGTTTCCGTCTACCAAATCTACTCACAAGGTTTTTGGCTATTGTAGAAGACACTTGCCGAAGGTGCCACGCTGTAGGTCTAAACCCGGGACCATCTGGTTGGGAAGTAAGTTTCTTACCACACAGCTACGCCTTTTGTTGTATTTAGGGACAGTCACTATGCTAATATTATTAAGACACACACACTGGTTCAATCCCACTCAGATATTATTAACAACCGGGTAAATATCGAACTAACTAATAAATTGTTTGTTTAATTTGGTTAAACATTGAGTCGATTGATTTTTTTCTTTTCGTCAAAGTTCTTTTGTTGCTATTTGCAAGCTTTTCAAAACCAAAACAAACGACTTAATGTTTAATCAGGTTAAACAAACAATTGATTAGATAGTTGAATATTTAACCAATTGATTAATAATAGAGTGGAATTGAACGAATACAAGTGTTATTAATATTGGCATGATGACTCTCCGTAGACACAACAAAATTTGTTTGAACACACAAATTCACATAAAGAATCTTGCAAACCAGATACAAAAGCAAATTATATACAGGGTGCGTAAGATATTTGCGGACAGATTTATGTTTATAAAAAAAATTGATAATAACTTTATCTATCAAAAAATACGATGCGGATAAAAATAAACCTTTTCTATAATGTTATTCAATAAAGCCTCCTTCAACTTCAACAACTGCTTCTATATGAGATCTAAATCATCTACATGCTCAAATCAAGTGGCCCTGGTTCATTTTGGACATTACCCTGACTGAAAGCTTTCTAAGAATCTTTGGCGTCATGGCGTGATCATTGACCTCTCTCTCTCAACAACGCTCCACATGTAATAGCCCAATGGATTGAGATCTGGGGAAGTAGGAGGGCAAATTTTAGGGGCTATGTGATCATGAACATTTTCAACCATCCATTCCTCTGTTACTAAAGCCATGTATGATAGTGCAGAGTCTTACTGAAATACATATGGCCTTCCATTGCATACACCATTTATCCAGGGCTTAACAATTATTTCCAGGACTTTAATGTTGGCGGCAGAGTTAACTCTAAGACCTTGTGGAAAGATGTAAGGAGGTATCACATGTTGACAACCCTTAAAACCATGACAGATGCAGGAAATTTTGTATGCATAACACTTGGAACTTCAAAAGGGTCTGCACATAATCATCTTTCATTTCTTCTGTTAAATTTTTGATCTTGGTCGAAGATTTTCTCGCTTGAGAAAACCAAGTCAAATCTCCTGCTGGGTTTTTCAGTTTGTTTATGAGCCTTTTAGATCTGATGTAGTGATTGTCTTTCGCTTTTTCGGACAAATTGACCTTTCCTCATCATATAAGACTTATATCAGATGTCTTCGTGGACAATATTTCTGACTGTTCCTTCTAACACATGTAGATCTTTTGCAATTGACCTCATGGACCTTCTGGGATTGTAATCAATGGTTTGTTGAACTTGCTCGATAAATTCAGATGTTCTGATGATTTCGGAATATTTAGAATGATTTTTATGCTTTGGTACTGGTGATACGTTTCCATCTTCAGTTTCTAGCTCCTTACAAACTGTGTAGATGAAAGATCTGGCAACTTTTAAAACTCGAGATATTTCTAAATCACTATGTTCAGCCTTTATAACCACAATAGCAGCATGCTTCTTCATTTCTTGAGTAATCTGAGGGTCTGCCATTATTATTTTCAAAAACAAAGATTATACAGAGTTAGCGAAAATGCAGTAACGACCCAAAAAAGGTATATATATATATATATAATATATATATATATATATAGAGAGAGAGAGAGAGAGAGAGAGAGAAAGAAAGAGATAATGTATATATGTAAACATTTATTGTATATGTAGATATACATACAATGCATATCTACATATACATACATGAATGTGTAGTCGAAAATCTCCAACTATGAGCACCCTCATCTCTCTCTCTCTCTCTTTCCCTCTGCATCTCTCTCATTCTTTCTCTCTCCTTCTTTCTCCCTCCCTCTCTCTCTCTCTCTCTCTCTCTCTCTCGCTCTCTCTCCCTCTTGAAACATCCGCTTTCTGTCTGGTCGAACTATTACTGCATGTGTTAAAGAAGCCTTTTCTGGCCCTTATTCTAATGATCATATTAAACTCAGAAATTAAAAGGATAAACGCTTTAAAAATATAAGAAGTTCGGGCAATCCTCTCACAGACGGAAAAATAGCCTCCACCTAGGTCAGTCAGTGTACCCCACGGCCCGGCCTGCCTACTGCTTGTCATATTGGAACATGGTGCTCCGGACAGGCACCAGTAAGCATTTTTTTTTTAGTTGGACGGTACACAACGCATTCAACGTCCAGTGCTAAATCCAGTTATGTGATGTCAAAAACAACCAGCTTTCTCAACAATGCTTTTCTTTCTGCGTGTTTCTTAAAATCCCAATCTATTTTTCTCCTACTCAATTAGGATTTCATTTTCATGATCACATTTTAAATTAACCATCTTTTGTCGTCTTGACCTCGTTGCCTATTCGCCGGGCCATGCATCGGCTGTTTCATATGTTTCATGTTCCTTTTTTTATTGGAATTGATTGGTTTTCTTCTAATTTGTTTTTTGCTTGTCCTATCCTGTGTCGCTTTCCATAGGACACAAGACGAAGGTGTTATTATAAGAAATTTTTTTTTTTTTTTTACTACCCACAAGGGGCTAAACACAGAGAGGACAAACAAGGACAGACAAACGGATTAAGTCGATTATATCGTCCCCAGTGCGTAACTGGTACTTATTTAATCGACCCCGAAAGGATGAAAGGCAAAGTCGACCTCGGCGGAATTTGAACTCAGAACGTAACGGCAGACGAAATACGGCTACGCATTTCGCCCTGTGTGCTAACGTTTCTGCCAGCTTTCAGTTTCCTGGTCTTTGGTTTCCTGGTCTTCGGTTTCCTGTTCGGTTTTCTCTTCAACCTACAGTCTGTCGGTCCCTAAAGCTGGAACGTGGTAAGTCTGTTAACGAATCCTTGAAATGCAGCAAATAGGGATTTGGAAAAAGCGTCCAGTGAATTTTACCGCTGTTATTGCTTCCTCTTGCTGCTACCCACCGCGCTTTCTACTACTCTCCAGCTACTTAAGGAAGAAAACTATAGTAGAAGACACTCGCCGAAGGTGTCACGCAGTGTGACCCAACCCGAAACTATGTGGTTTGAGAAGCAAACTTCTTACCACACACAGCCACACCTGCACCTCCCTCTCTTTCGATATAACACACACACACACACATATATATATATATATATATATATATATCCATGAATGACCGCTAACTCCACTAGTTTTTTTTTTTTATTCTATGTATATTTCCTCGTGTTCCTTTCTGTTGAAGAGCGTAAGCTCGAATCGTAAAAGACTTTCTCACCTTCCCGAGCGTCAAACTAATACACCTGCTTGTTGTTTATACACCTGTCTTCGTCTTTTGTTTTTCTGTAAATTTCAACTATATATATATATAAATTTATACTATATGCACTAAAATTTATACTATATGCAATTGTAAAATGCTATCTAAGCGTTATTAACGGTACGTTAAAATTATATCCCGTTGCTGTCACTTGTTATGCAACAGGATATAATTTTATTCTTATTATCTGTTGAAGACGTCTTTAAAATATCATTGAATGTTCAGCGGCAACAGGATATTGTTATAAATAATCGCTACACGATGGCTATTCTTTTATTTGTATGTATTCAGAGAATGTTGATATATATCCTGGGTAACTTTCGGTGTTTCTTGTTTCTTTATATTTTGTTAATTCATTTCTTTTTTGTTATTGTTATCAAATCTTTATTCAATAATGTACTGTTTTGACCAAGTGAATACAAGGACAATTTTGTAATGAGATGACTAACTCGATTAATCGACTATTAGGAGTTTATCAATATCAGAACAGGTTTCAGTATTATTTAAACACAACGAAATAAATACTAGATGTTAGTTCAGTATTCTGTAACTTGGAGGTGAGGATTTGCCACCCACCTCGTAACTCGATTTGTTAGAAATAGTAGCTTAATCTCCCTCAAATCACAAATAACGTCTTCGCGAAACAAGTCGCGTTGCATAATATGGTCCTCGATTCATTATTTTATATTTTATTAGTTAAATAGAAGTGTTGGACAAGTATGGAATGCCTTCGATTCCTAGTCTGTTGAACCAGGGCTGACCTGAGGCTAAACAGCAGCAATAGCAGTGGAGGCGCAATGGCCCAGTGGTTAGGGCAACGGACTCGCAGTCGTAAGAACGCGGTTTCGATTCCCAGACCGGGTATTGTGAGTGTTTATTGAGCAAAAATACCTAAGCTCCACGAGGCTCCGGCGGGGCGGGGGGTGAACCCCGCTGTACTCTTTCACCACAACTTTCTCTCACTCTTTCTTCCTACTTTTGCCACAAAGCAGTATAACCATGGTGTAACCCACTATAGTGTGGTAAACTTTCAGACCATAGTCTAGATTGCGAATCCTCATTATCCCAGGATGGTTCAGCTCTCCACCCAATAAAAACCACCGTTTACGGAATGAGGATAACAACGTAGCTTTCGCGCCCGTACAACCGCCAGTCTATCGCGTGTGGTGGGTGGATCTTCAAGTTGCCACACGCATTCTTAGTAGCTTAGAGTAGGCTCGAATTAGAGATTATTCTTCGTAGCTAATGGTGTGAGTCCTGTTTGGAAGAAGAAGAAGAAGAAGAAGAAGAAGAAGACGACGACAGCAGCAACTTATTGCTCTTAGTATTTATCAAGTAATGTTAGCAGGCCGGGCAAAATGCTTAACGGCATTTCATCTTTCTTTATGTTCTGAGTCCAAATTCTCTCGAGGTCGACTTTATCTTTCATCCTTTCGGGGTTGATAAAACAAATACAAGTTGAGCATAATCGACTTATCATCACTGCCCTGAACCTGCTGGCCTTGTGCCAAAATTTGAAATAAATATCTATTTAGTAATTATCTCTTACATTAGCCATAATGTCACAATTGATTAAATCTATCCTACTATGTAACTCTGTGTGTGTGTATGTGCGTGTGTGTGTGTGCGCGAGTGCAATATTATCGAACCTAATGTGTTGAATGTTAAACTCAAACTTAGTGGGACGTCAACGCACAGCATAGAAGAAAAAGAAATCGAAGGCAAAATTGATTATTCTTAGGAGCGGCTGTGTGGTAAATAGCTTGCTTACCAACCACATGGTTTCGGGTTTAGTCCCACTGCGTGGCACCTTGGGCAAGTGTCTTCTACTATAGCCTCGGGCCGACCAAAGCCTTGTGAGTGGATTTGGTAGACGGAAACTGAAAGAAGCCCGTCGTATATATGTATATATATATGTGTGTGTGTGTGTGTGTGTGTTTGTGTGTCTGTGTTTGTCCCCCCAACATCGCTTGGCAACCGATGCAGGTGTGTTTTGGTCCCCGTAACTTAGCGGTTCGGCAAAAGACACCGATAGAATAAGTACTAGGCTTACAAAGAATAAGTCCTGGGGTCGATTTGCTCAACCAAAGGCGGTGCTCCAGCATGGCCGCAGTCAAATGACTGAAACAAGTAAAAGAGTAAAACAGTAAGTCTTTTTTTTCTTTTCTTTTTTTTTTCAACTTGTTACTGAGTCGAATATATTCAATATCAAATTACATTCATTTAACCCCATATTGCATGAATTATTAAGGACAGATACAAAAATATTACTTTTACAGAAAAGCGGTCAAAATTCATAGCTGGAATGTGAATCATTGCAAATGTTTACGTATATGTGAATGGAATATTTGGGCATTTGGGGCTTTGATTATTTCAAGCAATATTATGCAATAGTAAAACATGTAAACAAATACTTGAAATGTAGTTTTAGTATGAAGTTTCAGTATTCAATGAATATGTCCACACGCGTTGTTGTTTTCAAAAAGAAAATCTGCTGATTGTTTTGAAGTATAGAAAATATTTTTGTCATATAGTGTTGTTTACACTGAGGACCCCCGTTCAAAAAGCAAAAGAGTTGTGTTTCTTTGAATTAACACTGTGAATTTAAACATATTTTGGTTTGTTGCTTTAAATACACAGTAAGCAATATAGAGTTAACTTTTACAAAAATACATAGCTATTTCGGGATATAGCTTTCATAGTTTGCTTTCTTTTATGAAATTTTTAGTCGCAACGAATACTTTAACAAACATTTTCATCCAAAATATCTCGTCTTGATATATTATTTAGCACAACACTTTACCGTGTATATTACCTTGCAGTTATTCATATTTCATACAAATAGCAATAATGATTATGCCTAACCACGTTCGGGGTTATCACATCTCGGTTACTCTTTAAAACTCGTGTGGAATTCGAATTTAAGACGCTGAATATGACTGCGTGAGGAAAGCACATAAGCCTAAACGCTCTCAGAGATTTACAACTGTATGACAGGTATTGACTGGATTTACCTGATGTGCCAATGGGTATATGGGACTGCCTCATCGGTTCGTTCAAATCGCATCCAGATAGAGTTTTTTGTTAGGTCAACGAATAGCTTTTGTGTAGGATGTGCACTGTTCAGACTGTCAGCAGTCGGTTGTGGGACGCTCTAAATTGTGCGATTAAATTAAAATCGATAGCGGTCAGTGAACAGTTATCGATAGAGAGATCTAGTTAGTAATTTATATGTGATTAGCATTACCAGATGTGATTAGCACTGCTAGATATGATTAGCATTAGATGTGATTAGCATCACTAGCTACGAGAATGGTTCGTGGCTATTTCTTCAACGCGAAACTCGAAGGCTGCATTATTGGAGTTGGGATCCATTTGCTAAAACACGAGGGTAGAAAAGACGTCTGTTGGTTCTAACTTACGGAGACGATATCAGGCAACATTACTGCAATCCGATATTTGATGAACCAAGATTGTTACTTGTAAAGGTAAATGGGAAGAGTCCACAAGTCGCCATTCCAGCCGACATTTTGGCAGCACCCGTATGGAAGGTAGTGGCGTATCGCTAAAACCCGATGGCTAAAAGCAGCGACTTCCGCTCAGTTGAAATGAGTCTTGAAAGAAATAAGGACAGGAGTAGAATATGTCAACAGAGTAAGGCAGTTTTGGATTGATGGTTCTCTTCAAGAGCAAAGCCTTTGTGCTGAAATACTCCCATATCCTTTACCCGAGTAAGAGAAAAAAAAACAGTTAATTAAAAAGAGATAGAATTCCAACTGATTTGGAGATCTTTTGTCATTATGGAAGGAAGGGATATACTTCTCAAATGGAAATAAACGGAGAAGGGATTTTGATCTGACACCACGGTAGAGATCCTCCTCTAATTCAGACACGGAGGTGAAAAATACCCTATACCTTATCCAGCTACCGAACAGAGTGGATCTACGAGTCGCAGTTGAGAGCAAAAAGACGAGATACCGATTGTACGGTACGAAAGGCCACTTCAGAGTTTCTGTCCTCGACAAAAAACAGGAGACCGCATAAGAGAACTAATTAGAAGGGAAAGGAAAGGAGGCAATCGTCAACCACCGTAGATAGTTAGCCTTGAAAAGGATTATTACATTGGAATTGATTAGGTTTAGTAAGAAAATATAGACAGAGAATTCTAGGATTGAGGGAGAGGTGGGTAGTTCGTAACAAGTTAGTAACCAAACGAAAATTAAATTTCTGTAATTAAATTGATGTTCGGCATTCTAATGATTTTTGCAGTTTTCGTTCGCGGAGCTAAATACGCTTAAACATGTCAAAAAATAAAATATTTAGGTTTTTTTTACACACATAGCTAAATATTGTCCAGCAATTAAAAAAAATCAGGTCGAAAACCCTCCAAAATTCAAAAGCAGATATATTAATAGTGTGACATGGAAAAATAATCTCTCTCTCTCTCGCTCTCTCTATCTCTCTCTCTCTCTCTCTGCATTAGTGCACGCACGCGTGTATTTTTGTTCATTGTTCATATGTTGAACAGTTAGATCTCTATTTGAATTCGTGATAGAAAAAAATATTCTGTTTAATTTTCTTTTAAGCAAACTGAAATATGAAGAAGTAATTAAATTTTATATAGACAATAGAAGTTGCAGCTACGCGTACTACATTATACCTATTCAAGGCCTATTCAACATATCTGATTCATGCCAAGGAACTCATGGATGATTTCTTCGTTGGAACAACGTAGTGAAACTATGTGCATATTTTAATGATGTTTATTCTCTTTTACTGCATTTATATATTTCATCAGAAATGAGTATTTAAAATATGATTCTTTTTCTCAATTTTTCCTTAACACACATATATATTGTAATACCCTGTTGAATGTTGAACATATATCCACAGCAAAACAGCGGGTCGATTATGGCATACGTGTCTTAAATTTCACTAAAATTATATTTCTGATATAGTTTTTTTTTTTTTTTTTTTTCTGTTCAGCTTAATTTACATAATTTTTTAACATAAAATCGCTTACCTAAACAATGTCAAACACACTTACGAGGTAAATATAAATCTTACTGAATTCCTTCATATTTTTGCACACTTTTGTAATAAAGCAGGATATAAAGAATTATTGGTAAATAAAAAAGAAACAGTCGACAAAACCTAGCGCTTTAATTTCGCTTGTGTTCTATTCATGACAGAAATAATTGTTAATTCTCTCCTCAAGAACTTACTTTGATTTATTCGGTTCCATTGGGTACATATTTCTTTCAACTGAAATTTCAAATTAACTTCTACTTAGAAATAGAAATTCACTTTATATGATCAGAAAACATGACAAAAAACAACGTTCCAAGTATGCCATCAGTATTTTATTTATCAAAATTGTCAATAATATTTTATTCACGGTAAAATAGAAAGAATATTGCAACGATTAGTTCATAAACTAATAATTTCTCTGTATTTATATTTCTAAATATGTGACGTGCGTGTATATTCGGGTTTATAAATCGCAAAGTTATAAAAGAAAATAACAAACTTCTAATGATAAAATGACTCGGTGTTTTTTGATTAAGCCAAATATAATCTTTTCTACTCTAGGCGCAAGGCCCAAAATTTTGGGGGAGGGGGCCAGTCGTTGAGATCGACCCCAGTGCTCTACTGGTATTTAATTTATCTACCCTTAAAGGATGAAAGGCAAAGTCTTTCTCGGCGGAATTTGAACTCAGAACGTGTGTGTGTGTTATATACATACATATCTATCTTTTAATTCTTTCAGTCACTGAACTGCTGTCATGCCTGGGTACTGTCTTGAAAGGGTCAAATTCAACAATTCTACTCTAGTACTTCTGCTTAAGCCTTGTACTTTTATTATTGGACATTTTTTTACCGATCCGCTAAGTTATGGGGATATAAAAAGACCAACACCGGTTGTCAAGCGGTAGTGAAGAAGGACACACACACATACATGCACATACACATACACACACACACACATATATATATATATATATATATATATATATATATATATATATATATAATGTATATATACATATATGTATGTTTATGCATGTATATATATGTATATATATGTATGTATATACATGTATGCATATATATATATACATGTATATACATGTATATATATGTATGTATATACATGTATGCATATATATATATACATGTATATACATGTATATATATATATGTATATACATGTATGTATATATATATATATATGTGTGTATATATATATATATATAATGTATATATATATATATATACACAGGATTGGCTGTGTGGTAAGTAGCTTGCTTACCAGCCGCATGGTTCCGGGCTCAGTCCCACTGCGTGGCACTACTATAGCCTCGGACCGACCAAAGCCTTGTGAGTGGATTTGGTAGACGGAAACTGAAAGAAGCCCGTCGTATATATGTGTGTGTTCCTCAAACATCGTGTAACAACCTATGCTGGTGTGTTTACGTCCCCCGTAACTTAGCGGTTCGGCAAAAGACAGCGATAAAATAAGTACTAGGCGGTGCTCCAGCATGGCCGCAGTCAAATGACTGAAACAAGTAAAAGATTATATATATATATATTATATATAGAGATATATATTAATAATTAAGGGTACAAGCAGGCAGTACCGGCATGCTAAATATAGCAGTTAAAATGACAAAACCACAAGTTTTCAATAGCCTTGGGTTTTCTTACGCATGTTAAGCCATTGCTATTATTATTATAAAGAATAATATTCTCATATGTGTGTGTGTGTGTATAGGGTTGGTCAAAAGTCACCCGACAGTAAATCAAAATTCCATTAATACTATCTCTAATTCTGTTCTGACTCGAATGCCTTGCGATATTTTGTCTGCCGCTACATTCTGAGTTCAAATTCCACCGAAGTCGACTTTGCCTTTCATCCTTTTGGCGTCGATAAATTAAGGACCAGTGAGTCTGTGGGGGTCGATGTAATCGACAAGTTCCCCCTCCTCAAATTTCAGGTCTTGTGCCTATAGTAGAAAGGATATATATATATATATATATCGAGCTTCTTTCGGTTTCCGTTTTACCAAATCCATTCAGAGTTGTATTCGGCCCGGTGCTGTTTTTTTCTGTTTTACATGCTTCATCCCAAAGTCTGTGACCATGATGGAGCACAACAGACCACAAGCACGGTGACACTGACCAATAGCTACGTTTGGTGAGCAAGTCTCTTAACCACACAGTGTGTGCGTGTTTGTGTGTGTGTGTGTGTATGATTGTTTTTGTAATTCTTTCAAGGAAGAATATGGATTCTAACTAGGAAACAAAGCTTCTTTTTTGAAATATTAATATAAAAAAGGATAAATGCTACATTCTGAAAGTTCTTATTTATTTATTTTTTTTTTTTTTTTTTCGTAGCTCTTCCAATTAGAGGTTGTGTTTATATAGTACGTGTTAGCTGGTCAATTTCTTTACCTGAAAATCCTGGATTTCTTGATTGCCTCTTAAACATTTACAGATGTGGATAAGGGAACCATTCATTACTGAAATAATGTCAATTTATAAACATAGGGAATCTGCTGGTTTCGTTTCTGTTGTTCGTAAATATCTTTCTCGCTGATATTGGCTCCAAAGTTTGGCACAGAACCAGCAATTTCGTGGGATGGAGGAAGTCGATTACATCGATCCCAGTGTTCAATTGGTACTTATTTCATCGGCCCCGAAAGGATGAAAGGCAAAGTCGACCTCGGCAGAATTTGAACTCAAAACGTAAAGACAGACGAAATACACTGCGCAGTTTACCCGTTGTGCAAACGATTGTGCCAGCTCGCCAGCTTATCTTGCTCAGTGATATTAAAAGAAATTCACATATCTAGGGGATAACCAGATGATTTCTATGACTGTAGATGATCTTTATTTTCAGTCCCTTAAGCTGTCTAAAACCTATTATGTTCGCAATTGGTGGATGTTTTGATGGGAATGTTCCACCAGTCGTTTCTGTGTTATGCATTCAATAACAACAGCATTGTTTATATTTTTGCATGTATAGATCTGATTGTATAAACGTGTATATATATTTCTTCAAATGAAATATGTGAAAGGATACCTAAAGAAACTACTTTGTAGTATATGAAGGTGTAAGCTGGACTACATTAATACCTTCAAAGACTTGAAAATTATATCTGTTGTGTTAGAAATTTCAGTTATATGCTGTGAGTGATATACTTTAGACTACCGAATAATATTAGAAAGCTATTTTATCCATTAATAAAATATTGTTGTCAGTTCTGTTCGGGTTTGATAGCTTCCTTAAGGTTGTTGATTTTTAGACCAAAATTTACATTTGAGCCATTTCTTGTAATGTACGCAACGGCACATGCATGCCCTTCTTGACCTGAAATTGTTTGAGTTGCCTCCACAACCGTAATAATAAAATCTCGAGCAATAACGTCTGCGTCGATCGTAGTAGAATCTATATTCACCACATCCGTGGGTCCTAGAAAAAGAAATATAAATCATTCATAAAGGTAATCAACAAAAGATTGGAATCTTTACCTTTTGATCGACAGATTTTAAAAATATATTTACGAAGTTATTTCACGTTAAAGTTGTAGTATTTCGGTAATTTCAGCCAATCAATGACGTGTATTCAGCTGAATAAAATTACTGCCGTTGTTTGTCAACAACAACTATCGGCGGTGTATTTTTCGTTTGTCACTGTTATTTATGACATCGTTCGTGCGTTTGAAGTTTTAAGGTGTTAGGGTGTTAGGGTTAAGGTTTTAGGGTTAGGGTTTTAGGGTTAGGATGCTAGGGTTTGGGTTTTAGGGTTAGGGTTGTCATAAATAACAATGACAAACGAAATATACATCGCCGGAAGTTCTTGTTGACAAACAACAGCAGTAATTTTATTCAGCTGAATACACGTCATTGATTGATTGAAATTACCGCAATATTACAACCTTAACGTGAAATAACTTCGTAAATATAAGCTTTTCTCAAAAACGCTAAGAGTAAAAGATATTTTATATGACACACTCTACCAGTGTCCGAAGTTTGAAAGTGTTTAGTTACAAAAAATGTTTTTAATCTGTCGGTCAAAAGGTAAAGATCCAAAGATTTTTTCAAAATATTCTTTTTTTTTTTTGTTCTTCATTTACTGGTTTCAGTCATTTTACTGTGGCCGTGCTGGAGCACCGCCTTGAAGGGTTTTAGTCGAATAAATCAACACCAATTCTTATTTTTTAAGCCTAGTACTTTTTCTATCGGTCTCTTTTAGAACTGCACTTCCCTCGCTGACAACGTAGTAAATATATGTTACTGTACATGGCTTTACACTCCGCCAAGGTATGTCGTTATAAACATTTTGAAATAAGGAACATGAATATAAATTACAAATTACCTTCTACAGTGATGGCAGTCAACTCCTTTATCTAGTGGCTGCCAACAGGCACGGTATTCGGGCACACTGGAAATACATGTTTTTCTACATGCTTTTTTAGTGCGGAAGTTGTTTGGATTTCTAGGACAACGGTTCCAAGTTTTCCTACACATTCTTGATTGGAAATGATAATACCAATAAGGGGCATAACTCGTATAGCATCCACCATGGTTTCTTGGATAAAGACACGCTGAAATTTTAGAAAATATGGCCATAATTATTGTAAACATTCAAACTAATACATTACATTTGTTTTGATTGAAAATAGTAAGAATATTGGGTTTGTGTGTTTGTTTTGCAAGATTACTGGCGTGAAATCGTGTGTATATAGTGTGTGTAGTTATTTGGCAAAACTAATGACTATCCCTGAATATGATAAAAATTAAAATGTTCGTACTTCGTTTTTGTATCTGGTTTTCAAGATTCTTTATGAGAATGTGTGTTGAAACAAATTTTGTTGTGTCTTCAGAGAATTATGTTTTCCTTTTGAACGGCAGTTTTCAACACAATTTCTAGTTAACTAAACACTTTTAAACTTCGTATACTGGTAGAATGTGTCAAAATAAAATATTTTTTTCTCTTGGCTTTCTTGAGAAAATTTTAATTTGTAAGTTTAACGTAGTTTAATTTTTCGAATTTTAACCTCTATTGAGCTAAATTCATTTGCTGCATCTAAAACTGAGACAACATCCTGTCACTAATCCTAACCCTAAATTTTAGTCTTTCGTTTTTTTTTTCTTAATTTTAAATCAATTTAATTGTTACGCGTGTGTCTAAAATTATTCGTTTTGTTTTTGTTTTGAGTTTTTGCTTTCGTTTTAGCCTTTCGTTTTTTTTTTCTTAATTGTTAAATTAATTTAAGGATAACAATTAAGAAAAAAAACGAAAGACTAAAATTTAGGGTTAGGGTTAGGGTTAGTGACAGGATGTTGTCTCAGTTTTAGACGCAGCAAATGGTTTTAGCTCAAAAGAGGCCATCGATTGGTTACAATTCGAAAAATTAAACTACGTTAAACTTACTAATTACAATTTTCTCAAGAAAGCCAAGAGACAAAAATGTTTTATTTTGACACATTCTACCAGTATACGAAGTTTAAAAGTGTTTAGTTAACTAGAAATTGTGTTGACATGTGCCGTTCAAAAGGAAAAGATCCAACACAAACACTGGTACAATTCCATTTCTTTAATTTTAGTCGATTGGTTAAATATCCAATTAGCTAATCTATTGTTTATTTAATTTGGTTAAACAGTAATTCATTTTTGTTTGTTTGTCTTTTTTTTTGTCAAAGCTCTTTCGTTGTAACAATATTTTCAATGACTTTCTTTCTTAGTCCGTTACGGAGGCCGCGTTTGTCTGCCGAAGATGACGGACTATGAAGAAAGTCATTGAAAAAGTTGCAAGTAGCAACGAAAGAGCTTTGACAAACAAAAACAAAACAAATGAATTACTGTTTAACCAGATTAAAGAAACAATCCATTACCTAGTTGGATATTTAACCAAATGACAAATAATAAAGGAATGAGATTGAACCAGTGTTTCTATTAGTAATAATGGCATAATGACGCTTCCTAGATACAACATAAAAGAATATTCATAATTTTATAACAGTACAATGACAGCAGCACGGAATTTTGTCAGTGAATAGGTCGCGGTTTCAAAGCGACAAAAATATTTTGACAAATTAAATTTAAATGTTGAAGTGAATCTAACGGTTTTTGTGTGTTTTTAAAATGACTTATAAACACCTTCTACGCTGCAATTGTTTCTATATATATATACTAGCATTAAAGACCCGTCGTCGACGGGTCATAGTGCTAGTGCATGTATATATGTGTATATATATATATGTGTACATATTACATGTACATCTATATATATACATCTACACATAAAATGCAAAATACAAAGTTATATCTTGATATCGCTAGTGATAACAATACTCAAAATATATAACAGACTGGAATTGTAATCCCGTCTCTTGTAATTTCGATCAATTGTATCTTGTCCTCCCTTTTGTATAGAAGTGTGGCTACACTCCAGCCTACCTCTACTTCGGGGGGGGGGGGGGGCATTTAAAATTTTTTTTCCGGAACGTCCTACGTCCCAGATATAAAGGTAAAAATAAAATATTTCCACTTTGCAATTTCGAGTCGAGTACTCCCTTGACTCGAACCTTGCTTCTATTGTGGCGAATAGTAGAAGGGGTGGTAAAAACTTTCCAAACCTATTCAGACATTTCAATCTGTCTAAGAATTACCGATTGGATTTCCCGGATGTGCCAATATGGACGTGGGTGAATCGCATCGGGTCAACCAAGTCATATCTAAACAGGGTATTCTGTAGACCAAAGGCGGCGTGCTGGCAGAAACGTTAGCACGCCGGGCGAAATGCGTAGCCGTATTTCGACTGTCGTTATGTTGTGAGTTCAAAGTCCGCCGAGGTCGACTTTGCTTTCATCCTTTCGGGGTCGATAAATTAAGTACCAGTTACGCACTGGGGTCGATATAATAGACTTAATACCTATGTCTGTCCTTGTTTGTCCACTCTGTGTTTAGACCCTTGTGGATAATAAAGAAATAGGTATTCTGTAGACCAGTAGATAAAGATAGTATAAGTTGTCCACTTTTCAAAATCGTCGGCTACACAGACCACAAGTTTGTGATCTGTACAGTCGACCTATACAGGTTTAGAAGACAGGGATCAGGTTGCTGGAAGCTGAACGCGTCACTCCCGGCGTACCAAGCTTACAGAGACCGGATTAGAGAATTAGTTAAGCGAATATTGACGAGGGCAATCGTCAACAACAAATGAAAAGGCAATAAGTGTATAATCAATTACGTTTCAGTAAGGTATTTGTGATATATAGAAATAAAATAGAAGGGAACTTAGTCAGAAACTTAGAAGAGGTGCTTAGAAAAGGCATTGCAACCGACGTGCTGGCGGTGAGATTGGCCCTGAACCAATTTTTTAACCTTAAACATCAAGGTTATATTGTCAGAGATGAGTGCGTGCTCTAAGACAAGAGGGAATGAAAGCTGCTTGGTAGGACCGAGTGGCAGAAACGCAACGTGGCGACAAAGCTGCAATTCCGTCTTTGGTGGACCAAAATGGGCGCAAGGTACTCGACTTTGTCTTTTATCCTTTCAGGGTCGATTAAATAAGTACCAGTTACGCACTTGGGTCGATGTAATCGACTTAATCCTTTCCCTAAATGTGAGGCCTTGTGTTTCCAGTAGAAAGGATCATTACTACTACTACTACTAGTAGTAGTAGTAGTAGTAGTAGCAGCAGCAGTAGTGGCAGCAGTAGTAGCAGCAGCAGTAGTAGTAGTAGTAGTAGTAGTAGTAGTAGTATGTTGGTTGACTCGGTCTCTTGCTACTCTGGGCTTCATATCTAGGTGCACAGGATCTCCAAGCAAGTTATGACTGACCAAAATAACAAATACTATTATGACCAAAATAAGAAATACTATTAATCTCTACTATTGGATTTACTGCTCTTTCTTCCGACGGTTCACACTAAACAGGCATATACGTGTATGTGTGTGTGTGTGTGTGTGCGTGTATGTGTATGTGTGTGTGTGTGTGTAAAATGAGTATAATTCGTTTAACAACTGACGTCATGTATTATAGTGAGGGAAATCAAAAGAATTTTCCTTTCATCAGGATCACTTACCGGATGGCGCACGTGGGTAGTGGCCTGCTCTCACTCCGAGTCCTACACATATGAGGAAGAGCCAATGAATGAGCCTTAGCATGTTTGTCTGAAAAAGCAAATAGAAATTTTAAGCAATGAAGTAATTTTACATGGAAAACTATTATTTCCTTTGTATTCTTGTAAATTTCATATTATTGTAACAGTTGGCAGAATTGGTAGACGTCGGAGAAAATTCCTTGTTATTTGTTCCTGTTCTTTACCTTCAGAGCTGAAATCGCGCCAGGGCCACCTTTTTCCTCTCATCCCTTCGAGCTTAAGAAAATAAAGTATCGGTTAAGTACTGAGATTGATGACATCGATCTACGTTCTCCCCTCAGAGTTACTCCTAAATCAGAAGCTATTTCTCTAACCTAACCTATCTCGTGCCAATGAAAAACAATTTATTGTAACAAAGTTCCGCTTTAGATAATCGTGCACATATTCCATGAGAGGCACAATTCATGAAGCTGGACAATGTGGTTGACAAAAGCCGAGATAGGTCTGAGAGAGATTTGACGGTTAGATTACGGAATTGTCTTATCTTTTACTGTTTCTTTGTTTCATTTACAGGAGCTCCACCGTACTGGAGCCCCGCCCTAAAGGGATTAGTCGAACGACTCTAGTTCTTGTTTATTTTTAAGGCAGGTACTTATTCTATCGATCTCTCTTTTGCCGAACCGTTGATTTATGGAAACGTAAACAGACAAGATTGCCAATCGGTGCGGGTGACAAATACAACACAAAAAAGCCACACTCATAATATTATGTGTGTGCGTGTGTGCGTGCGTGTGTGTGTGTGTGTGTGTGTGTGTGTGTGGTGTGTGTGTGTGTGTGTGTGTGTGTGTGTGTTCCTTTCTGTGTTTCTTTCTGTGGAAGAGCGTAGGCTCGAAACGTTAAAGATTTTTTTTCCAATTCCCGAGCGTTATACTAATACATGTTTGTTTTCTACACCACCTGTCTTCGTCTTCCGTTTTTTTCGTGAATTCTCCCTATATATATATATATTATATATATATATATATATATATGGGTGTGTGTGTGTATACACAAACACTCACACACACACGCTGACACACGCTGGCACACACACACAAAAATTAGGGAATAGAACAGATAAAATCCAGGCTATATAAATTTCATGGCTAGCGGAACCTTGGAAGTAGTAAATTATCCGAACGAGGTTCAGGCCGCAAGCTACTCTTCAGGACAAGGACACATTGATTATATGAAGTTTACATAGTGATTAAGAGATCCCGTGTTAACTTGTTGGGGATTCGATTGATCTGCACCAATAAACCACTATTGTCCCTGAAAGTTGTTTTTTACATCTCCTACGGATCGCTTGAAGCTCACTAACTCCCTACACCTTAATCGTTGGATCTTACCTTTAATATATATTTCTTTACTACCCACAAGGGGTTAAACATATAGGGGACAAACAAGGACAGACAAAGGAATTAAGTCGATTACATCGACCCAGTGCGAAACTGGTACTTTATTTATCGACCCCGAGAGGACGAAAGGCAAAGTCGACCTTGGCGGAATTTAAACTCAGAACGTAGAGGCAGACGAAATACGGCCACGCATTTCGCCCGGCGTACTAACGTTTCTGCCAGCTCGCCGCCTTTCTTACCTTTAATATACTTACATACATACATATACTTCGGGTTTCTACCAGTTTCCATCAACTAAATTTACTCACAAAACAATTGTCGTACCGGTGCTATAGTAGCAGATACTTACCTATGGCAATGTACAGTGATACTGAACCCAAATTCACATGGTTATAAAGCGAGTTTCATAAACAAAACATCTATGTCAACGCCTCTGAGCAATTCTAAGCATGAACAAATGAACTGGCGATATTTGATTTAAAGGAAATGTAATAATATGGACAAAGTCAGTGAAAAATTTACTTTAAAAAACAGAAATGCTCTAACTAAACTGCAAGTAATCATGAATTTGCAACGAATGAGGCTATGTAAAAACAATTAAAAATCAGGGGAAAATCCGCACTATAATGTTCCCGTATCAGTTTCTAAATTAAGCTTTTTCATTTTATGCATCGTTATGGACGCCTGGTAAGATCGATTTCTGAATGTTTACTTAATTCAAGAGTTTGTTTTTCCAAATATGAATTTTTAATAATGCTTTTAGTCAATTCAAGCATTTTAGAAGAAAATATTAAGTTCTGGCAAGATGAATATGATTTTATTTAACTTTGCTGAATAAAAACCATTCTACTCCATTTATATTACTTATGACCGTAGAAACAACACGAGTGTCAGAACATTCCATATTTTCTCTTCCTCTTCTAAAAGCGAAAGACCAGGGCTTAGTCAAAAGAAAACTATTATTATATTTGTCTTGTAGGATCTCACAGTTAGACAGTTTTGTAGGGTCAGTATTTT
>NW_021834567.1:5000-27500 GCF_006345805.1 Octopus sinensis
GGAATTTTGCGAAATTCTCTTAGCCAGCAGTGAGTCTTCTGGCACGCGATGGATTAGAAGAGAGAAGCGAAGGAGTTTGGGGAAGGAAAACACTGGGAGGGATAAAAGAGAGAGAGACAGGGGGAGGAGAGACAATGTGCATGAGCGAGATGGGGAAGGGGGAAGTGGTGGAGATCCGTAACCTGCAACTCTGTGTTTATATTAATATGTGTATGTAAGTGTGAGTGTGTGTATGTGTGTGTGTGTGTGTGCAATATATATATATATCGTTTCTAGAAATGCATAAATCCGGAGGCGAAGCAAACTCTAAGATGTAGGGCAGTTAATATTATAGTGAGGTAGGCCGGTTTATAGGGAGACCCCATAAACCGGCCTACCCCACTATAATATAAATATATATAGTTGTTATTATGCAAAAGTTTCGTAAATCCAAACGTTGCTTTTCAGAATACGAAAAGATTGTTCCACCATTCCATTTCTTTTTTACATTAGGAATAGTTTCAGCTGCACAGTAATACTTTTTGGGGTGCATAAAATCGTAATTGCATGCATGTTTTCATGCATATTTTCAGTTAGAGATATTTTTGCAAAACTGTCGTATGTGGGACTTACTACACTTTTGAAAAATGCCAAACTGTTGTACAACACTAATAATTTTCATCTGAAGCACCTGGAGATACGATAGTTTGACCAAAAGAACCGGTATTGCAAGCAAAATCAAATATAGAAAAAAACGCATTTGGCCAAATTTGGACATACGGCAGTTTAACATTATAACACAGATACTTACGAGGGTGAGTCACAAAGTTATGCCATTTTCTTTATTTCATGTGAAGTTTTTGATAAAAATAACTGAAAATTTTCCCAGTTATAAATGATTATATCATTTACGTTCTGAAATATTTTGTTTCTTACTTTTCAGGTTTTTAGACTGGGAAAGAAAATTCAAAATGGCTGCCCCCTTAGAGTTACGTCAAAAACAAAGAGCATTGATTGAATTTCTTGTTGCTGATGTGGGGAACCCCTGTGAACATTCACCGAAGATTACAAAATGTCTTTGAGGACAATACTTTAGATTATAGCAATGTATGCATGTGGATACGTCGTCTGAAAGATGAAAAAGTGGGAACTGTGAGTGTAGCCGATAAACCCCGTTCTGGCCGTCCGTCCGTGACAATACTCACCAGATTTAGTGCTTTTAGACTTTCATCTCTTCGGCCCAATCAAAGATGGCTTGAGAGGCAACATTATTCCAGTGCCGAGGAAGTGAAAACTGTAGTGAAGAAGTGGCTCAAAGAGCAGTCAGCAGAAATTTACGGGGCAGGGATACATGCTCTCATTCGAAGGTGGTACATTGCTATGGTATTACTTTTTGACTCACCCTCGTATACATATATATTATATATATATATATATATAATATATATATATATATATATATATATATAAATCATACAATCACTGATATGTCTCTTATGTTAAGAATACATTTATAATATTTGTATGAATGTTATGTATTATGTATGTATGTATATATGTTCGTACGTATATGTGTGCGTGTTATATATATATATATATATATACAGACAGATAGATAGATAGATGATTAGATAGATAGATAGATAGATAGATAGATAGATGATAGAAGATAGATAGATAGATAGGTAGATAGATAGATAGATAGATAGATAGATAGATAGATAGATAGATAGATAGATAGATAGATAGATAGATAGATAGATAGATAGATATTGATATAAACACTGATAAACATGCGTCGTTCCTGGGATAGAACAAATCGCAAAACCACAGAAAAGGCATTAATAACTGAGGCACCTAAATTTTGGGTGGATGAGAATTGTTGGAGAGGCACGTTACAGTTTTTAACGCGGCTCCATTTAGAGCTATTTCGTTATTGCTTTTGTCAGGGAAAGTGAAAAGCTACATTAAAGAACTTGTCATTAATGCAGATGAACCTGGGCGTTTTGTAATAGGACGCCCTTCTATGCTTTTATTTCCTCGAAACTAAAAACAACCTATAAACGCATCGTATACGAACTGAAAGCTGGTAAAGCACGACTTATTACTTTCTGTAGAACAATGGTATCTTTCTCTCTCTCTCTCTCTCTCTCTCTCTCTCTCTCGCTTGCATCACTTTTAAGTTAAAACCAATGCTTGGAAAACATTCTCTAACATTTTAACGCCTTAACAATCAGAAACAATTCGCTTCATATACATCACAAATGACCTTTCGTGGAAGATTTGGAAATTCGGGGCTTCATGTATCGTAGCCGCCATTTTCAATATGGTTGCCAGTCCCTTTACACATCACACAGAAAACGGAAAGTGTAAAAAGAAAGTAGACAATGGTATTTATGAGTGAGGAATAAAACAGCAAAATATCTAGATTCCGTGTTGTTGCTTTCTTATGCTTTCTCTCATGAGTGGGTGTTGTGGTGAGGGTGGATTCCAATGGGATATAAAACTACGTTGAAGGGATTATTTGAGTCAGTCATTGGAGTGCAGCCATACAGGGATAATCCTGTGAAGGGTTTTAATGGAGGAAGTCGAGCCCATTACTTATTTTTGAGGTGTATTACTTATACTTTCGGGTCCTTTCCTCGAATCGCTAAGTTACAGGAACGCAGTCAAGCCCAACACTGGTGTACGTGTGTGTGTGTACAATGGGTTTCCGTACACTTTACGTCAACGTTTTGTGTGAGTATCGATGTGTGTAAGAGAAAGACAAACAGAATGAAAGAGTGAACGAAAGAAACAAAGGAAGAGAGAGAGAGAGAAAGAAAGAGAGAAAGAAAGAAAGAAAGAAAGAAAGAAAGAAAGAAAGAAAGAAAGAAAGAAAGAAAGAAAGAAAGAAAGAAAGAAAGAAAGAAAGAAAGTAAGTAAGAAAGAAAGAAAGTATGTAAGTAAGTAAGAAAGTAAGAAAGTGCATAGTGCTGCAATTTCATATATACATGTTTCTGCCACGCAAATCGTATACAGTAATCCCTCGCTATATCGCGGTTCACCTATCGCGCACTCAGTACATCACGGTTCACCTATCGTGCACTCAGTACATAACAATTCACCTATCGTACACTCAGTACATCACGGATTTTTCTGGCTAATATATGTAAATTTATATCGCGGACTCCTCAGTATATCGCGGGTTTCTGCGACTGATAAATATTAAAATTTTGGGGGATTTTAATTATTTCTGTGGGATGTTTTGGAGCGTAACATCCACGATAGTACGGGTGTCAGACTTAATATAGGTCTGTATGTGTGTATGTATATGTATGTATATTTGTATGTGAGTGCATAATAGGGTATCCTTCATGTCTGTGTACAGAATAGTTTGCGTGTAATATAGTGTGTGTCAGTGTGTACACATACTAGTGCAAAGGCTGCATGTGTACAATGTGTATATATGTATGTGTGTATGTATGAATGTATCTATGTATGCATGTATGTATGTAAGTATGTATGTATGCGTATATGATTATGTGCATGTATACATGTGTGTGTGTGTCTATGAATTCATCCATGTATGTACGTATTTATGAATATGTGTATGTTTGCATATATATATGTATATATTATTCATGTATGTGCATATATGTATTATATATATATATATATATATATATATATATATATACAGAGAAAGAGAGAGATACATGCATATACATAAATATATACATATAGACATTATTTATATATATATATATACCCATATATATATATATACACACATATATATATACGTGCATGTGTGTGTACATCCTCTATATATTATATGTGTGTGTTTGTGTGTGTGCGTATCTATCTAAAGATCTATGTATGTATGCATGTATAGATCCATGTTTGTGTGTGCCTGTGTTCGTGTGTGTGTGTGTATCTGGTGTGTGTGTGTGTGTATATGGTGTGTGTGTGGATATATATATATATATATGTCACCTCATTAATCTCGTACTTTACATTATTTCCACAACACAAATCATCACACACATACACACAAACACACATACACACACATACACACTGACACACACACATACACACGCACCATCATTATTTGTCCATTTAAAAACTAATTACAGCCGAATCCTAACTTGACACACGTGGATTTATATCGCGCTAACGTTGTTTCCCCATGTCTGACTGGGTTTGTATACGAGTAGCTCTAGACATGTGCCTGTGTGTCTATATATATATATCTCTTCATAGTATGTATAATGGTATGTTTATGCCCCTGTTGATGATGACGGATGAGTATCGGCATGTATAAATCGAAGCTTAATTTGACATACGTGGCTTCATATAGTGTGAAGGTTTTGTCGCCATAACTATATATCTGCCTATCAAAATATCTAACTGCCTATCTGTCTATCCAAATATCTATCTATCTATCTATCTATCTATCTATCTATCTATCTATCTATCTATCTATCTATCTATCTATCTGGACGGACGGACGGACGCTAGTCAAATGGGCTCCACGTAAGTTGGTCATTTTGTACGTTGAAAATTATTTATTGTGAAATATTTTGTGTTTAAAAGTTGTGCAAACAACTCCACTGTAAACCTTTGATAATATCTCCACAAAATTTTGCCCCTTGTGGGCAAAATTTAAAAGAAAAAATTCTCATAGCCTTCGTGGTTTCATTTAGCCATTTTATTTCCAAAATGGCCACTGGTCACCACGAGGCTGAGGTGCAAGTCAACCGTGACGCAGAGGCAGAAAAACAGGATGCTCTGTTACCTTACGCTGAACCTGACAACCTCCGCCACCATCAACATCGACAACAGCAACAAATACAAAACAAAGGTCGCAAGGCCAAGCACCGTCACACCATCAGTGAGTCCACCACCACCACCAACACCGACAACAACACCATGGCAGAATCTGCTACTAAAACTGCTATCCCTACTAAAGACGTCGCCACCAATAACAATACCAACATCACACCATCACCGCCACCAAAGACCGTGCCGTCAATGCTACTAATACTACTAACACCACCGCCGTCACCAAGAACGACAATAACAACACAACAACACCACAACAACAACACGACGACGACACGACAACAATTCCCTTCAACCACTGCTCACTCCATCACCAACAAGTGAAAAAATAACGACGACAAGCAAACGAAATGCCGAAATTTGCGCTAATGCAGGACTAAATTACGCAGGCAATTTTCCACCCCTTGCTAGTTGCATAATCAGCAACCACAAACCTACAACCCACACCCCTGCCATCAACATCAACAGTAACAACAATAACAAAACAACAACAAACTTCGCCGAGGCGATAAAAGAAAAGGTAACAAGTTTCGTTTACTACACAACAGATTAAAGATTGCAGAAACCTTATTACAAATCAAAACGGAAAAATACTCTTACACATACCTCAGCACATACTGAATGAGGAGAAAAAAAAGACAATTGTATATAAAATCACAAATAAAAAAACCAAATCCAGAAAAGGCAAGCACAGACAAAGTCGAAAAGTGCTTACGCCCCATCTGGGGATACAAGGATTGTGTGACTTGGGCGAACAAGTTCGCACACGTACAGGTGGTTTTTCAGAATGAAGAGTTGGCGAAGAAATTCTCAACGATTAACCCTTCATTCTGATGAACTAACGTTGACACCGTGTTACCTCGGCCAGAAGGTGACGAAAGTCATTATCAGTGGTGTCCCCCAAGTGACTACAACACTGTGGATTACATCCGCCGTAACATCCGAAATGGAGGACATAAACATCCTAGATATCGGTGTTTCGGAAACAAGGACTGGCTGGGAAGAGAATAGAGTTCCTCTTCCACATAAGTCAAGAGGACATAAATAAAATCCCCACCCACGTACATCTTGAGGATGGCCGCAAATTATACGTAGTAGTCGAGGGCAGAAGGCCACGATGCTATACATGTGCAGTGAGGCACACCTCAAAAAGGAGTGCAAATCTGCCGCAAAATTACACAACAACAACAGCCACAGGAAAAATCACAAAAGCCAGGATTATTGCCCACACCACAATATGGACAGCTAGTCAAGAAGCTGTATGCGGAAATGCAGGAAAAACAACAAAGAACAAACCAACCCAACCAAACAACACCAACACCAGCGCCAAGAACAGAATCATCACCACCAACAACAAATAAACCATTCCAACACCAAATAAACAACGAAGGACAAGCACCAAGAATTTAGGAGAGACAATAACCACAACAAACCCCCAGCAACACCCTCCCCGCGCACCACAACAATATCTACAACCGCACAAACACACCCAGACGCTTTACCTTGCCCCCTGCTGATTCGTCAGACTTTTCATCTAACGATGAAAGTTCGACAGAATGGCAAATAGCCACAGGGGGTAAAAGAAAAAGATCAAGAAAAACCAAACAAGAAATCGCAACCAAAGCAGGAGATACCTGAACCCTGAAAACTCCATACACAACAAAACAAGCACCAACACCACAAAAACAATGCTATCAGCGATAGACACAAGACTCCAAACTAATGGAGTACATCACAGGATACACAAACATTTGTGAAGATGACTTTAAAAATAGCAATCATTCACGCACTACAACACCCAAACACATCAAAATACTACACATCACACAAACACAACACCACAAACTCAAAGCCCTCTTCCCAAATGCTGTAGGGGGTTTCCAGAAATATCTGTCCCAAAAAACTATATAAAAACCTCCTCGAAGACACATCAAAGAACGAGGAAGCCAAAACTTTCGACACAAGTAAGTAAGTAACTCTCTGTACTTTCATTTGTGTGTTTTAAAGCACACACCCCAATAGAATCATGGTCAAGATTGGTTGTGTGAATGCGCGTGGCTTGGGGTCTCCTTGGAAACAAGGATACCTCCTAAATGACATCAAGTCCCATGATTTGGGAATCATAGCCATAAGTGAGACCGACTCCACGAGCCACGGGCCCTAAAGTCCATGTTTGGCGGACAGTTTAACATTTATTTCGCTCCCTGTCTGCCGAGGATGGGCGGTAGTGGCACCGCGGTACTTTTTCACAAGAGCCAGGATCTCGAAGTCAAGACGATATTCGTAGACCCGGAGGTAGACTGATCGTTCTGGATGTTGACGGCAGCAATGGGTGCGCTTTTCGACTCGTATCAGTCTACGCACCGCCCTTAACAGGTCGGGCGGATTTCTTTCGACGTCTAGAAGTATTCTTGGGAACGTCTCGTCCTTTACTCTTAGTGGGGGATTGGAATGCTACCTTGGACACGCATGTAGACTACGTGGGTAGAGACAGAAACAGAAGGGGATGCAAATGCCTCAGAGACCTGCTCAGACGATTCCAACTGTCTGACAGGTACCGACTCGACCACCCAAATGCACCAACGTGGACATGGAGCAACCGCAGTGGGTCGTCGAGATCGTATCTAGATAGGATACTGTGTAGGACAGTAGACAAGGATAACTTAGGATGTCCACAATTCCACACAGTCAGCTACACGGATCACAAATTTGTGACGTGTACGCTAGACTTAGATAAGGCACATAGACAGGGTCCTGGGTACTGGAACTGAACGCATCATTCCCGTCCGACAAGTTTTCAGAGACCGGATTAGCACACTAGTAAAAGAGGCTTTGACGGGAGCCATCATCAACAACAAATGGTGGTTTGCCCTCAAGAGAGCAGTAAAAGCAGAAGCGATTAGGTACAGCAAAGCACTAGCCATAGATAGAAATAGAGTAGAGGGTGAGCTAGTTAAGAAGCTAGAAGAGGCAATTAGAAGCGGCATCGCATCCGACGTTTTGGCGGCGAGGTTGGCCCTCGGCCAACACTTCAACGCCAAACACGAAGGATGTGCTGTCAGAGCTAGGATGCGTGCTCTAAGGAACGAAGGTGTTGGAGCCGCGAGAGAGGCCCGGGTGGCAGAGGCGCAACAGGGCAACAAAGCCACCATTCGGTCACTGGTAGATGAACAGGGGCGCGAATTGCTCGAGCCAAGTAAAATGTGTGAGGCCTTTCAGCAGCATTTTGCCCGACTGTTCGGGACGAGTGGAGGGCAAGAACGTAGGGTAGACTTCAGTGCCTACCTACATAGCCTGCCACGACTCTCGACAAGAAAGGCAGGGTGCTGCGAAGGTGCCATCACGGCGGCGGAAGTGCGGGAAGCGATGGCAGAATGCTCGAGGGACAAATCACCGGGTTTGGATGGTCTACCCTACGATTTTACTATTGTATGCCAGACTTGTTTGGAGACGTCTTGGCAGCGGTATACTGCAACTGGCAGCAAAACGGGAGCATACCCGTTTTGTGAGTCGAGGAGCTGTAACTCTGCTGAAGAAAGATCCAAACAAAGGAAACATTATAGATAACTTTAGGCCAATCACTCTGCTCAATGCAGACCTGAAAATTTTGACAAAGGTGTTAGCCAAGAGGTTGGCGCTTGTCATAGAGAAACTGGTCGACAACGCACAAACGTGCGCCGTGCCGGGCCGGAGCATCCATGACAACCTCCATCTGATGCGCTACATCATAGACAGGGTAGTTAACGAACCTGGCATGGGTGGGGCCCTGATCAACTTGGATCAATCGAAAGCCTTTGATAGGGTAGACCATCGATACTTGGAGGCAGTCCTGAGAGCGTCTGGTTTCGGTCCCGTCTTCCGCGGCTGGATAGCTGCCTTGTACAGAGGCATCCGTTCGGTAATTCGCGTAAATGGACATCTATCGAGACCTTCGACATTGCACGTTCGGTCCGTCAGGGATGCCCCCTCTCGGCGCTTCTATACGTATTGACTCTTGAGCCACTACTGCGGAAGCTGGCGACTCTGAGGGGCATCCCGCGAGAATTAGGATGCGGGACGAGCGTGTCTGCATACGCGGACGACGTCACCGTCATAGTGTCAAGCCACGAGCACATCGAGCGGGTCGGCGAGACACTGAAAGACTACGAAGCGGTGACAGGAGCAAAAATCAACCGGGAAAAGTCAGTGGGCTTGCGGCTCGGCACCTGGAGAAGCAAACCCATGCCGTCCACCAGTACCTCCGTCGTGGGACGCTGGACAGACGGCCCGGTTGAGTTGCTCGGGGTCTGGTTCGGTCCGGACCTCCAAATGGAGAAGAACTGGAACGAGATAACGAGTAGGGTGGTCACTCTCGCCCAGCAATGGGCCGAGAGGAAACTGTCCCTAAAAGGTCGGGCGGAGGTGGTGAACGCGTACATCGCGTCCATCATCTACTACCGCCTGACCGTCGTACCTTGTCCCGACCCTACCATCACCAAACTAGAACGCATCCTCTTCCGCTTCTTGTGGAAAGGATGCGTCCCGATGGTCAGGCGATCCATTTGCTGTCAACACCCGTTAAAAGGAGGGCTGGGCATGCCGTGGTTGATGATGCGCAGACACGCGCTGAGACTGCGACATCTCCGGCTCTATGTAGACGACGGTGAACAGTGTGGTCGCCGTTTGTGAGGCACGCATTCCCGCAACTCGTCTCCATGACCGAACTACAGTCGTGGATCAAAAAGAGGCCGAAGAAGGGCGAATGGCACCGCGAGTGTCGCGTTGCTCTCAAGCAACTCTGCCGTCCCGGGTCGACCTTGAGTGACTTCAACACAACCAAAGCATTCTATAGGGGATTAGTGGAGGGGAGGTACGACGACGAGCTCGGGGCAAACCTGGGCGTCGACGAGGAATACCTGACCCGCCTGTTTCAAACGACTTTCGGCCCGGGACCCATGGACAACTTCCAGAGATCCCTGGCCTGGCGGTGCTACCGAGAAGCGCTACCCGTTCGGGATAAGCTCTATAGCATGGCTCGAGAACCACGGGGCCGACCTGCCGAGATGCGGGCAGAGCGACGAAACCGCTCTGCACGCAATCGTGCATGTCCAGCATTTTCCCACCTGTGGGCTTATGTCGAACGACTGCTGTCACGTGTGGGACGTGTCGGTTTATCAGCCGAGTCTATCGTTAATATCGTCACGCCTCCTTCCTTCAAACGGGAGGAAGAGCTATTTTTATCATACTTGTGGCTATGGCGAAAGAATGTATCTGGTGGACGCGTCTGAAAGGATTAGAGACAAACACTTTCCTCTCTGGTCAATCTCTCATCAACTTCTTCAAGTATCACTTGAAGAAAAAGTGAGAGTAGAGAGGCAAGTTTTGTCTAGTGAATGTTTTAAAAAAAGATGGGTGAATGTAGCAAGGATGGCACGTATGAATGACGAAGCCACCTTGACTATGATTCTATGAACCGTAAAATTAATACAGAGAGTTGCTTATTTGCAAAAAAAAAAAAAAAAAAAAAAAGAAATATAACATGTGACTTCATTGACCGAGGTTACCGTGGTCTTTTCCGTAGGCTTTTCTTCCACGGGTAAACCTCACCTGTCCCCCCTTTACACTTCATATTGACATTTCTGTGATAACGATCCCTATTGATCAATTTTTTCCTCTCCCCCTTTTTTTTTAACCCCCCCCTTTTTTTTTTGTCCTCTTTCTCTCCTTTTACGATCCCTTTTGATCGACCCCCCCTTTTTTTTTATTTTTATTTTATTTTATTTTTTTTCTTATTTTTTTATTTTTTTATTTTTTATTTTTTATTTTTTTTAAACCTTCAAAAGAAAAGCTCTACCTTGTAATTTGTTCTATCTGTGTGCAGCCCTGTGTGGCTAATAAAGAAACATATCTATCTATCTATCTATCTATCTCCTTATCAATCAATCAATCTATCTATCTTTCTATCTATATATCTATCTCTATTTGTCTTTTCTATTTATCTATCTATCGATCTATCTATCTTTCTATCTATCTAACTATCAGTATCTATCTTTCTTGCTATCTATATATCTATTTATCTGTCTATCTATCAGTCTGTATATCTATCTATCTATATTTGTCTTTCCGTCTACCAACTATTTATCAATCAAATTATCTATCTACATATCTATCAATCTATTAATCTATCTATCTATCTACCTAACTATTCCATTATCTATACATCTATATATTTATCCATCCATCTATCTATACATCCATCAGTCCATTTATCGATGTATGTATGTATGTATGTATGTATGTATACATGTTTCTGTCTATCTCTCTATCTATCTATTTATCTATCTATATTTCTATCTATCTAGCTATAACACAACGCTACCGGCAAGAGAGCAACATTAAGACCTATTCGCTAAATTTGTAATTCTGTCAAAGACTTTTAAATCTGTAAGCAGAAAATATCTGTAAGACATTCTGAGAAAGTTTAGTTCCTCAACCAGATGCTTGCATCTCCACTTGTTCCACATAACTATGTCAACCGAAATTCTTATTGCCAGCAGAAATCTAAAACTTTTTGAAGCGTTGGGAGGATCAGACAGGATTGATATTGGTTCCTGATTTTTTAAAACCAGACCGTTACGTAGAAGGACGGAAAGAGGCGGAGAGCAGTATCAACATCAGACACGACAGGAACCTTTCTACAAGTCTACAGTCATCATCAGGCTGAGATCAAAACAAATATTTGAGCGACGGTATGACGCTTACTGTGTTCTGATCGTTCACGTTCTGTAAGTCCTACGGGCCATCGTCTCCGCAGCCACTACAGGTTATGAGAAAATGAACCATAGAGCAGTCGGTCAGAAAACTGAGGTTATTAACTGACAGTTCAGTACCCCATTCTATTCCTCACTCTCCTTCTCCTTTCTCTCTCTCTCTCCTCTCTCTCTCTCTCTCTCTCTCTCTCTTTGTATAAGCGCAACAACTTGCGATACCCACCCTACTATAACAAACAATTTGACTCCATCCTACACAAGAATATGTCACTGGACAAAGTTAATTTATGACTCTATAGTGTTATATACATTTAAAAGCCATTTGGAAAAGAAAGTTAGTGGGTAGACTCCCTCCCACATATATAACATTGTTTCATATACCCACATGAAAGGTAGCGTGTATAGCTTTATATATTTATATACATATAGCTTGATGTATGTACACGCATATATTCATTTATATGTGCATACATATATACTTCTTACATTCGTTCTTACTATTTTTTCTACTTGTATCAATATTAATGTATGTTGAGTTTTAAGTCTATGAGCAACGGAAATCCACTAGAACGTTGAATGACAAGAATTTGTTCACATTGGTCTAGATAGTTTTATATAACTATACTTATCTATTCTCACATATCCATAGTTAGCTAATAATATATGTCATCTACGTAGTAAATATATAGATATTTCTTTTTCCTATCTTAAACCCGAGATAAATACAGATATTGATTATTAGTAACAAGTGCATCTTCAACCTTCCATCACAGAGATACATATACTTGCATAAACATACCTATGAATGAGAAGAATTTGCGTACACAGGCTTAGATGGTCGTACGTAACTATACTTATCAACTCATATACATCCACAGTGAGCCAATAAAAAATGTAATCTATGAAGTAGACATAAACAAATAAGTCTGCAAGGATATATACAATTGCAAAACATTGGGACAATTAGAAAATTTCACAGCAGAGATGTTCATCAGAAAGATGTAAGTAGAAATAAGACGGAACACAGAAATAAGACAGGATACAATATGATAAAATAGGCAGATTTCCTCAATAGAGTTCTGAGTATTAATTGTTGTTAACAAACGGCAAAAATTAGCATTAATCCTCTGGTTGCATTTAATAACTATCTCGGCGTACTTCATCACAAGTTTATCCGGGTGCATTAAAATACATAGCGTCTCTTGGGAGCAGAGATTACAAGATCTTAAACATGCATTGTACAGATATGCTTTTTATCATCGTCCATGTTTGCTGTGTTTTACTTTCCTTTAATTTCCTGACCAGGTCAGCGAGGAACGTGCAGTGTCACTTGTTAATTCTTTTAAACAATGCAATGTGATTACGATATCGATGTTTGAAGTAAACCACGATCGCGCCAGTATATATATAAATGCATTTGCTTTCATTTAAACTATACATTTGTATTTCGCGCTTTTACGAACACATTTATTTCTCAGCAGACAAGCGTTCTTGTCGTTACAGTTACATTTCTTTACCACACTATTTTCTATTTGATAGCAACTAGTCTTTCTCCTATTTCTAAATTTTCTTTTATTGTTACTGTAATTCTTATTCATGCTGTTGATATTTCGTACATTGTTATCATTGTTGTTGCTCCGTGTATTGCTATTATTGAGATTTTTAACATTTCCATTATTACTTACAATATATTTGCGATCGTCTATATCATTATTTATATTAGAATTATCCGAACTGCTTTGATTACATTTGCCCTATTATTGTAATCCTTATTATTAGTGTTAGCAATCTCCAAGTTTAGCTTCTTGTTATTGAATCTATGAATGTAGTAATCAGAGTTATGTGACGTTGCGTATGATAATTTCCCTGTATGTCTACGAAAGATTTTATGGTACTTATTAGATATAACAGAATGCCTGTTAAATGCAGAAAAGAACTCCCTAGCAATCTTTGATGACACATATAATCTGAAAATTGGATTATACCACAGAACTCTACATTTTAATGCACATTGTTCCATTTATTATGACCGTTATACTCACAGATAAATTACTTTCTCATAGAATCTCATTTAGACTTATATATTTCTTTACTACCCACAAGGGGCTAAACATAGAGGGGACAAACAAGAACAGACAAAGGGATTGAGTCGATTACATCGACCACAGTGCGAAACTAGTACTTTATGTATCGACCCCGAAAGGATGAAAGGCAAAGTCGACCTCGGCGGAATTTAGACTTATACTTAATATTTAGTTTTGTCCTATTTACCACTCTAGTTTTATTGTTGTCCCATTTTCTTAGGTTAAAGCGGTCATCTTTATCTACTTCATGCTTATCAGTTCTCCTTATCAGTACACTATAGTCTAGTACTCTTATTCCTGTTATTATATACATAAACTCCATTACAATTAGGTTTGTATTTAATTTTCTCGGTATATCCGGTCCTGGCTAATGGTACATTGTAATAATTTAATATTCATACACACAACGCACGCACACACACACACACACACACACACACACACACACACACACACACACACCACACACACACAATATATATATATATATATATATATATTATATATATATACATACAGATACACACACCACATATATATTTTTATTTTACTGATCGTCCCCCCAAAAGCTATCTCTACTCATTTTTTGAAATACTGCACACTGTACCAAGAACCTCTTTTTATCATTCTACTACTACTACTACTACTACTACTACTACCACACACACACACACACACACACATATATATATATATATATATATATATATATACATACACATACATATATACATATATATGTATATTCCTGTTGGTCTGTGTGTGTATGTGTGTATGTGTGTGTGCGTGCGTGTATGTGCGTGTGCAAGTGTGTGTGTTTTGTGTGTTTGCTCGCTTGCGTAATATGATGTGGTCTGGGGATGTTTACATAACATCCCAGAACTGTTTAAGCATTATAGAGTATTTGAATCTCCGTGACTTCACGCACATGCGTGAGAATAACAGCTTGCTTTGAAAACTTGCATTGAGACCTTGTATATACATACATATACATATATATAGATATAAACATACATACATACACACACCACATATATATATATATATATATATATATATATATTATATATATAATATATATATATATATATATATATATATATATATATATATTAGTTTGTTCCGAAAATAATTGCCATTCTATGTGTTTGTGTTTTGAAACGCAACAATTTTATCATAGTATTTTAATTATATTTTGGGTGAATTTCGATATATTTAATAATTGATGTATGCTCTTTAATAATTTTCTAATTATTTCACACAGAAAACATTCTTGAAGCATTGGCGCCCTTAATTATGAACATGGCAAAAATGGACCTTCGCTTACTTATCTTGCATGAGTTCAATCTTGGGCACAATGCCTCCCAAACTGCTGTCAATATCAACAGAGCATGGGGAGAGGGGTTTACAAGTGACCGCACACTACGAAGGTGGTTTCAGAAATATGAAGAAGTAGGAACAGTCACGCAGTCCTGACAATGAACAACTGAAAGCGAATGTTGAACAAACCCCACGTTGAATTATCAGAGAATTGTCTCAGCCACTTGGTGTCGGTATTAAGCAATCTGCAGAAGATTGGTAAAGTGAAAAAGCTCGTTAAATGGGTACTGCATAACACAAAGAAAATCAAAAAGTTCGGCGTTTTGAAGTGTGCTCGATGTTCTTTCTACGAAACACCAATGATCCTTTTATTGACTGAATAGTCACTTGTGATGAAAAGTGGATCCTTTATGACAACCGTAAACGATCAGGTCAATGGCTTGATCGTGATGAGACCCCTAAATATTTCCCAAAGCCAAAGTTGTATCAGCAAAAGATTATGGTGATTGTTTGATGATCTGCAATTGGTGTTGTCCAATCGGAGTATTACAGCAGAGGTTTACTGCAATCAACTTGCTGAAATGCATGCTCTTTGCAAAGAATGAGACCTGCATTTGTGAATCGGCGTGGCCCAATTCCGTTTCATGATAATGTCACATGTAGCAAGAATGACGCTGCAGAAACTCACAAACTTGGGATGCGAGACTTTACCACATCCTCCATATTCTCTTGGTTTTTTACCCACTAACTACCATTTTTTTAAAGCATTCAAACACCTTTTAAGTGATAAAACTTTCAGGTCCAAACCAAAGGTGGAATCAGCTTTCAAAGATTTCTTAGCATCAAAGCCAATAAGTTTTCATCAACGAGGCATAAATAATCTCGTTGATCGATGGCAAAGGTGCATAGATGTTCACGGCTGATACTTTGACTATCAAAATATTTCTATTGTTAATTTTTTCCAGAATAAAATTATGTTTCTGAAATATATATATATATATATATATATATATATATATATATATATATATAATATATATATATATATATATATGACGGCTTTTGTAGGTGATATAAGCTGCATCTCCGACAAGGCACAACTTATTCTGGGACGAAGTTTAAAATTAAATAGTGAAAATAATAAAATTAAAATAAAAGCAAGTAAAAAGTCTACAAAATTAAGTAAGAACTACAAAAATCTAAACAGCGCACACACATATGCACATAAATTCATACATATACGCATACATACTTACATACATACATACATACATACATATATACATGCATACATACATGCATACATACATACATCCATACATACATACATACATACATACATACATACATACATGCATACAAGCATATTAGTACACATTAGATATTTTTTTATATGCTGGTTAAAATAAATATCTCTCAAGTATGACAGCAGACGATAAAATGATGGCGTAGTGGGCGCGAAGGAACGAAAAAAATATAATCTGGGTGTGCTGAACAGTGAAAAACAAAACATTAAAAAAAAGGAAAATTGTAGAAATGAGTGACTTATATGTTAATAAAACTCATATAAAATATGACAGCAATAACTACAAGAACAACGAGAGCATTACAACTAGTAGCTTCACCATTGCTATCATTAATAACATCAATCTACCACTGACAATAAATAACAACAACGACGGCGATGGTGATAGAGATAGTAACGTAAGATATTTTAAACAAACAAATAAATAAGCAGATAAATAAACGAAAGAATAAATATATAAATACATAGTTTATTGTGAGTAAAAAAAAATAATAATGTAAGAAAAAAATAAGGTAAAAAAGCAGAGACTTACAGACAGACAGATGATAGTGCTGTAGATATAAATGTGATTAAGAAGGGATTTTTATTGTCAACATGTATGAACAATGTTAACGTCATGGCCATCGTGGTCGTCGTTTTATTCGCCGCTACTGCCGCCATAATCGTCGTCGTTGTCATTGTCGTTGTCTTCATCATCATCATCATCATCATCATTCATCGTGGTCGTCATCTTGATCATTATCATCGTCATTCTCCTCGTTATAGTTGTCGCTATCATCGTTGTCTTCGTCTTCATAATAATAATATTAATAATAATAATAATAATAATAATAATAATAATAATAATAATAATAATAATAATAATAATGATAATAATAATAATAATAATAATAATAATAATAATAATAATAAGAAGAAGAATGATAATTTTTTAATTCTTTATTGCCCACAAGAAACATAGAGGGGACAAACAATGACAGATAAAGGGACTAATTCGATTACATCGACCCCAGTGCGTAACTGGTACTTATTTAATCGACCCCGAAAGGATGAAAGGCAAAGTCGACCTCGGCGGAATTTGAACTCACAACGTAGTGGCAGACGAAATACCACTAAGCATTTCGCCTGGCGTGCTAACGACTCTGCCAGCTCGTCGCCTTGTATAATAATAATAATAATAATAATAATATAATAATAATAATAATAATAATAATAATAATAATAATAATGATAATCATCATTGTTATCATCATAATCATCATCATCATCATCGTAATTTTCATTGCTAGAAACGAGAGGTGATTTGATCAACGTCGTCCCTAGATTTAAACCAGTAGTTCAACCAGGATTGCCATAATTGGAATGTCTTTGATCCTTGATTTGTTCGATCAGGATTCTGAACTTGAGTCAAAGCAAGCACAACAACAACAAAATCAGCGCTTCTATGTACGTTGACGTCATCCTAAGAATTCGTTTCGTTACCACACGCGACGGAAAAACATTAAAATTAGAAAATATCAAAAATAGAAATAAGTACAAACAAAGCAGAAAAATAAAAGAAAACTCAATTAAGGAAACAAGGTTTTAATAAATTCATTTGTTTAATAAAATAAACGAATTTAAAACGAGATTTTTTTTTAACAATTTATAATGAAAACCATTTTCACTTTAAACGCTTCAGATGAGTTTAAGCTCGTTGTTTACCAGAGACACTAAATAGGATGAGTGAAGACTGCTACTTTAGTTGTCGTTGTTGCTGCTGTTATTGTTGCTGTTGTCGTCATTATTGTTCTTATTGTTATTGTTGTTGTGAATATTCTTCTTGTTACTACAGGGAGTTCAAAAAGACTCTCCGCAGTAAGTATTTTATTTCAAAATAAGTATTTCTAAGATGGTATAAGACTACAAAAGAATATATTAGGCTTTACAAGACTTTAAAAAAGCTTTATAAGAGGTGTTGAAAGTGTCGTCCTTCACTTTCAATACATAAGTTGACTCTTCTACACATGTTTTAAAATACTTCTTGGAGAGTCTGACGCGGGATGAACCGTGTGAAGGTTATAATTGCGTCATTTATGATTGTGTCTTTTAGCTCATTAATGGTTTTCGGGCGATTCTTGTACACTGATCCTTTACTTGCACCCCAGAAAAAAAATGTCTGGCTGTGTTAAATCAGGTGATCTTGGTGGCTAAAGTCCCTTCGAAATAATCCATTCACTGCATGCGCAAGATGACAAGAATTCACTGCGGGGAGACTTTTTGAAAACCCTGTATTTTGCTCTTATTAGTATTTTTATCATTATTAAGGCGGCGTAAGGCGGCGAGCTGGCACAATCATTAGCACTCCGGGCGAAAAACTTAACTGTATTTCGTCTGCCCCTACGTTGTGAGTTCCAATTCCCTCGAAGTCGACTTTGCCTTTCATCCTTTCGGGGGTTGATAAATTAAGTACCAGTCAAGTGCTTGGGGACGATGTGATCGACTTACCACCACCGTCAAAATGTTAGGCCTTGTGCCTTCAGTAGAAATGATTATTACTAAGGCGGCGAGATGGTAGAATCGTTAGCACGCCGAGCGAAATGCTTAGCAGAATTTCGTCTGCCGCTACGTTCTGAGTTCAAATTCCGCTGAGGTCGACTTTGCCTTTCATCCTTTCGGTCGATAAATTAAGTACCAGTAGAACACTAGGATCGATGCAATCGACTTCACCCCTTTCCTGAAATCTCTGGCCTTGTGCCAAAATTTGAAATCAATATTCTTATTACTGTTCTTCTTATTAGGGTGACGAGCTAACGGAATCGTCGCACACCGGGCGAAATACTTAGCGACATTTTATCCGTCTTCACGTTCTGAGTTCAGACTCCTTTCGGGGCGATAAATTAAGTATCAATTAAGCACCGGGGTCAATAAAACCGACTAAACCCCTCTCCCACTGATTACTGGCCTTGTGCCAAAATTTGAAACCATTATTAGTGTTTCGTGGCAAAATGTGATTAGTTACAACCATTGAGCTGGTGCTTAATTTTATTGGCTCGAAAAACAATGGAAGATAAAATCGACCTGAGCAGAATTCGAACTCAGAACGCAAAAATTCATAAGAAATGTTTCTGACGTGCTAATGATTCCGCCATAATGTTGTTGCCGCTAATTCTCTAGCTGCACCCGAGTGAACGATGTAGTGTTTGTCATAAATAAAAGCGAAACGTCACGAAGTTTTGGCGGGAGAGGATATTGTGGATTTAACCAATCCCTGGACTTGACAGCTGTTTGTTTTATCGACTATGCAGGATATTGTGTAATGTCAATTTTCTACATTATATAAAACGTGATTTAATGAACGAATAATAAAAAAATAATGATGACGCTACGGTTAATAATGTTGTTGGTTTTTTGCCTCAAGGCCATCGCATTAGAGGAATATTACGAAAATGAATGCGAGAAACGAAGAGACGTTTGCCTAGAAGAGATTGCGAAACGAAAAGAAGAAACAGAAAATAATCAAAAAGAAGCAACGCTATACAAATGAAATAAAATGCTCCGGAGAAAAGACAAACTAACGGGGGCTTATTGAAGAATATGGTTGGTCAACTTTGCTCCGAGACCATCTGTGCCTTTGATCCTTTCCAGGCTCGAGAAAATAAAGTACTCATTTCTGAGAGTGGCTTGGTGGAACTGCCTGAACCTCAGGCCTGATACCTCGTGGTATTTGTTTTTACCATGTATGTCATAATGATTCTATACAATCCGAGGGCTGAAATTTAAGAAGAGCGGGTGAGTTGTATGAGCTGTATTTGAAAGTTTTGGGGATTTGAACTCAGAACGTAAAAAGCAAGTACAAACGCCGCAACTCAATAATAATAATAATAATAATAATAATAATAATAATAATAATAATAATAATAATAGTAATAGTAATAGTAATAGTAATAATGATAATAATAATAATAAACAGAATTATATCCTGCGGATAACAGACGCATTTGTCTAATCCTACGCAAAATCAAAACCCTTATTGTTCCCTTTGTGACTTCATAGCATAATAATAATAGTAATAATAGTAATAATAATAATAATAATAATAATAATAATAATAATAATAATAATAATAATAATAATAATAATAATCATTTCTACTGGAAGCACAACACTTCAAATTTATGAGGTGGGGACTAGTCGATTATATCGACCCCAGTGTTTCACTGGTACTTGATTTATTGACCCTGAAAGGATATAAAGAAAAGCCGACCTCGGCGGAATTTGAACTCAGAACGCAGCGACGGGCGAAATACCGCTAAGCATTTCGCCCAGTGCGCTAACGATTCTTCCAACTCTCCCCTTTTAATAACAACAACAACAAAAATAATAATAATGATCATGATCATGATCATGATGATGATCACTCGCATTGATTTCGACCTATGAGTGTTTGAAAGAATGGTTAAAAAATGAAAATAAAATAAATTAAATAAAGGAATGAAAAAATAAAGTGGGGTCTGCATCTAATTGCAGTGGATGTGTGAATGTAATTTGAGTCCAGGTATGGATGTTGCTATGAAGTCACAAAGGGAACAATAAGGGTTTTGATTTTGCGTAGGATTGGAGAAATACGTCTGTTATCCGCAGGATATAATAATTCTGTTTATTGTTCTGCTTCTTCATCAAATTGTTTGGATGCATTATGACACATATTACGCCACTCAGAACGACTTAGAAGAATATCGTTCTCAGGGTGTTAAATTAAGCTGTAGGTGGGGTTTCGGCGATTGTTCCAAATTATCCTTATACTTTAACGAGGGTCTGTTCTTTACCGCTCAAGCCTTCGACTTGTTGGATATATCAAAGAATATTTTGAAATGCAATCATCTCGCATTCGAGCAGTGAGGGGGAAGAGGGGGAGGGGGAAGAGAGGGAAGAAGAAGAAGAAGAAGAAGAAGAAAGAAGAGGAGGAGATGAGGAGGAAGGAGAAGAAGAAGAAGAAGAAGAAGAAGAAGAAGAAGAACGAAGAAGAAGAGGAGGAGGAGGAGGAGGAAGGAGAAGAAGAAGAAGAAGAGAAGAAGAAGAAAGAAGAAAGAAGAAGGAGAAGAAGAAGAAGAAGAAGAAGAAGGAAAAGGAGAAGAGGGAGAAGAAGAAGAAGAAGAAGAAGAAGAAGAAGAAGAACAACAACAACAACAACAATAGCAACAAATGATAACGATGATGGTTTATTTAGTTTTATGTTTTAATAATAATTTAACCAAACCAACAATAATACAAATAAGAATGTTAATAATTTTCAACAAACAAATAGACACGCCTCGGACAACCCTGATTGGCTATGGCACCGCCTCTGCACAATAATAATAATAATACTAATAATAATAATAATAATAATAATAATAATAATAATAATAATAATAATAATAATAATAATAATAATAATAATAATAATAATAATAATAATAATAAAATCAATAACAACAACCAGAACAAAGACAACAGGGACAACAACAACTACAAAAATATTAATGATGATGATGATTATAATAATAATAATAATAATAATAATAATAATAATAATAATAATAATAATAGTAATAGTAATAGTAATAATAATAATAATAATAATAATAATAATAACAGCAACTAGAACAAAGTCAACAGCAACAACAAAACGATAACAGCAATAATAATAATAATAATAATAATAATAATAATATAATAATAATAATAATAATAATAATAATAATAATAATAATAATATAAAAACAGGCTATGACATTTACGAAAAAAGGCATTTCTGCACCGATGCTCCGACAAAAACAAAATGGGGCACATACATTAACATTGATGAAGTAACAATGAAGCAAAAAGAAGAAAGGAAATTGCGAAAATGTCGAAGGATATCTGAGTAAGTTGTACGTTAAGTTAATAGTGATATCAATGTAATATGGCTTCTTTTTGTGTGTGTGTGTGTTGCATCGTTGAAGTATTGTATTGTAAATATTGGCAAATTGTTGATTAGGGCCCCATGTGTAAACACAATCATGGAACACAGGTCAAAACGCCATCGAATGAAAAGAAACACGAACGATATATACTGAAAGCCATATTATTTTGGTTAATAAGTTCAAAAGGACAATTGATATTTTTTTTTCTTTGAATTTGCTGGATAAAGAGTACTTAAAGTAAAACGTAAAAACACAAAAATAAAAAGATTCGCATTACTAGAGACAATTCAAGAAAGCATAACAAA
>NW_021834567.1:32500-35000 GCF_006345805.1 Octopus sinensis
CTGATAGATTGGATCTGAAATCTTCCAATTAACTTTCTTCTGTCTGGTTTTGAGAAGCCTAACTTCTCAAGATTGGTATTTTGGCAATGTGTTACTTATCCCAGGGCATGTATGTATGAATTTTCATTGAGTTTAATGTAAGTTCTTCTTGAGAGAGAAAGAATTTCAAGCCGTTCACTAACGAAGGGACAAAACAGTTTGAGCTGAGAGAATTCCCGGTGTCTGTAAATATGAGGTTGAGTTGGTGTAGTGGTTAAACTGTTGATGCATACACCCAAGTGTGTGCGTCTATTCACATAAAAGCTTTACATGGAGAATTTTTAGAATGTTTTACAAATCTTTACTGTGCCACAAACAGACTGCATTTGGATAATCCGCGTCAGTTTCTTTAGCTCTTTTTCTATGAAACCGAATATTTCTAGATGTTTGTGCAAATTTGTTCGTACATAACCTAATGCACCTATGATAATAGGTACAAATGAGAATTCATTGTCAGGGAACAAGAGCTGTAGGTTCCGCATAAATTTGCTATAAATGTTTTCTTTTTTCTGGACTTTTGATGGTAAATTCACATCCGCCTGTCAGCTGATCTCTACAACAGTGTATGACTTTTGTTCCCAGGCCTGTTATGTTTGCACCGAATTGATGTTTTTATTGGGGTGTTCCACCAATATTCTTTATTTTTTAAAGGTGTGGAATACCTTTTGGTTTTGACATGCTTTGATGTATACGTCAGGTGTATACGTCCTACGGATGGCTTTGTAAATACATTGCAACTATACCACGTGTCAGGGGCTGGTAGTATCCCATAGACATTTTGGGAAAGCTACTGTCGATGTGAGTGATAGTGTCCACACTGGACATTTTTTAGCACGATGTGGAGATTTGGTGATACCTTTGTCCTTCTTGTATGTATGTATGTATGTATGTATGTATGTATGTATGTATGTATGTATGTATGTATGTATGTATGTGTGTGTGTATGTATGTATGTATTCATGTGTGTATGTATGTAAATGTGTGACGGGCTTCGCTCAGACTCCGGCTACCAACTTCACTTTCAAGGCTTTGTTTGGCATGGAGCTCAAAAGTAGGAAACGCTCAAGTTTCCATGCAGTGCGACGGTATCTGCAACCATGAAGTTTTAGAAGCAAACTTCTTACAACACAGCCATGCTTTATATTTATATATTTATGTACACACCACGCGCGCGCGCGCACACACCATGCACACAGACTTACATACGCCCGCTTGCATGTGTGCATAGATAGATAGATATAGAGATAGATAGATAATAGACATACAGACAGATAGATAGACAGATAGACAGATAGACATAGATAGATAGATAGATAGATAGACAGACAACAGACAGACATACAGACAGACAGACAGACAGACAGACAGACAGACAGACAGATAGATAGATAGATAGATAGATAGATAGATAGACAGACAGACCAGAAAGACAGACAGACAGACAGACAGACAGATAGATAGATAGATAGATAGATAGATAGATAGATAGATAGATAGATAGATAGATAGATAGATAGATAGATAGATAGATAGATAGATAGACAAACATAAATTTCTTTATGAAACCACGCAGGACCGAACACAGAGGAGACAATACAATGTAGAGTTTTTCTTTTCCAAAACCGATCAATAGGGATGGAAAATGTTTTGGGACGTGTACACAAAGGGGTAACAAGGTAACGTTTTAAGTACAGAAAATTCCCAAAAGAGGGAAGAAAATATAATACTGACGAGGGTTATCCGCGGTAAGAAAAACCTACAAAAAAAGAACTACTGTAACCTCGGAAAACAACTATGAAACCAAAGTGACCCCTCAGTTTCTGTTTTATAGGTTCATGCTCAAAGTGGATCCGTCATTCATGCGTACCATCTTTGCTACATTCACCCACCTTTTATTAAATTTTTCTGTAGACAAAACTTCTTTCTATTCTCACCTTCCTTTTCAAGTAAGACTTGAAAAAGTTGATGAGAGGTTGGCCAGAGAGGGAAGTGTTTGTCTCTAAGCCTTTCAAACGAGTCCACCATACAGAGTCTTTCAACATGGCCACCAGTACGAGGAAAACTGTCATGCTATCCCGGTTAAAGAAAGGTAGCGGGGCAATATTTAGGATAGAATCGGTTTAAGACCGGGCATGTTCCAGTCTCAACTGCGTCATAGAGAACAGTTCCAGTTCCTTTTTTCCAAAGAAATGGGTCTGTGTGTGTGTGTGTGTGTGTGTGTGTGTGTGTGTGGTGTGTGTGCGTGTGTGTGTGTTATGTCTATTGCTACCAAAAGCACAGGACAACAAATACAGCGGACAAATGCCATAAATTTCTGACCTCGTATGACATACACTAAGTACCCTTTTTTATTACTACAATTTATATATATGTGTGTGTCTGTGTGTATCTGTGTGTGTGCATATATATTAATATATATGTGTGTGTATATATATATATATTTATATATATATGTGTGTGT
>NW_021834567.1:37500-48375 GCF_006345805.1 Octopus sinensis
ATTAATGTTATAGAGAGCCCTGATGCCCCTCTAAAATCCCTGATCTACAATAACTATCCCTTTGATAATTCCCCCTATATGGAGAACAAATGTGTTGAATGGAGGATGAACCGACAGGTTAACTGTAAGGTTAGGAATGTAGTGTATAGCTTACGATGTACTGAGGGACGGTGCAGAATCACGACAACTACCTACGAGGGGCGTTCAATAAGTAATGCCCCTGATCCACTTCCCATAGCAGTAGAGCAACGAAACTTAGCACAGTTATTAGTCTTTTTCTACATAGGAACCACCCAGAGTTACGCATTTCTACCATTGTTTGATGCAGCTCTGGAGACCGTTTTTGTAGAAGACCCCAGCTTGGTCCTCCAACCTGAACGTGACTTCAGAAATCAAGGCTGCATCATCTGGGAAACGCTTTCCTTTCAAAAACAACTACATGACAGGGAAGAGGTGAAAATCAGAGGGTGCAAGGTCAGGAAAGTAGGGGGATGGAGGAGGAGTTCATAGCCATACGCCTGTGCTTCTTATCTGGCGACAAGCGAGTTGTGGACCGGAGAGTTGTCCTACAGGAGGAGGATGCCTTTGCTGATCTTGCCCCGCCTCTTGATTTTGATAACTTCTCTTAATTTCCTCAAAAGTGAAGCATAATAGGCTCCTGCAATTGTGGTACTCTTTGCCAAGAAATCTGTCATCACTACTCCGTCCTGGTCCCAGAAGACTGTGAGCATGACCATGCCAGCGGAGGGCTGTACCTTTGCCTTCTTTGGAGGGGGTGAGTCACGGTGCTTCCACTGCATTGACTGGGCTTTGGTCTCTGGATCATCGTGATGAACCCAGGTTTCATCCTGTGTAATCAGTCTTTTGAAAAATTTTGACTCATCTTCTTGGCACATCTCCAAATTCACCCTCAAGCACTCGACGCGTTCTTGCTTCTGGAAAGGCGTGAGCAACCTGGGAATCCATATGGCAGACACCTTTTGCATATGCAAATGGTCCTGAATGATAGTTTCCACAGACCCGGTACTAATCTTGACCTCATGGGCTATTTGGCGAATAATTATGCGTCGATCTTCCAAAATGGCAGCCTCAACTTGACGGACAGATGCCTCATCAATGGCAGAAGGTGCGACCAGATCTGGGAGCTGTTTCCACAAAGTTCCGACCATGTTTGAATTCACGATGCCAGCGTTTTACAAGGTCATATGCTAGATCAAACAACTGCAAGTGGGTCAGAGGCATTACTTATTGAACGTCCCTCGTATCAAGGAGAGACTGCACACAGTACAGGAGAACGTATAGGTGAACATCGGCGAGAGCTGAAAGAAGGGAAAAGCTCGTCAGTGCTCTACCAACATGCTCAGGCAGAACATGGAGGCTCGATTAATAGCATAGAGGTTAAAGTACTATCGACACAGAACTGACACGACACTTAGACAGATCACAGAAGCTGCACACATAACACTAGACAGACCGAGCCTCAATAAAAAAAAACATGAATGAAACAGTAACACCCACTACCACATCACGTGTCTAAAGACAGTAGAGATGAGAAGAGAGAGTGAAAAGGAAAAAGAACCTGTAAATAATACACAGTAACATACAGGTATACACACGCAATCAACATATATGCATCTACCTGTGATACTTATGAGAAATAGAAATATATGCATAAGAAGTAAATAGATATATAAAAAGATAAATAAATATATATATAAATATATCTGTCACATACCTGTGATAAATATAAGACAGAGATAAATAAAATAAATAAATAAAACTATATAAAGGGCATGGATACATACGAAGCGAACCCATACACACAAACACACACAGATGAAACGTCATGGACGGCCATAACAATGTCAACAACACAACAAATACGGTCAGCAGCAACGGTGCCAACGATGGCAATAGCAACAACAACTACCACGATGGCAACAACGTTGTCGAACACTCATCCAAAAAGGAATACAGGTTCTGTACCATATTTTATTCGGGTCTTAGGACAGCAGCAGCACGATGGGGTGAGAGGATGGGGCTGAGGAGAAAGCCACAATGCTGCAAAAAACTATGACACACACACAAACATGCACACATACATACACACACGCGCAGACACACACACATACACACACACTCACACACAAGGACACATACGCATGCGCACATAAAGATACACATTCTAGAAGAACAGAATGAGGTAAGTGGAGCAAGAACACACACGAAAACGAAAAGTGTCATTGAAGAGGTCACAAATGTGTGAAGAAAGATTTCTGGACAATGGACATGAGTTAAAAATAAAATAAGAACAGAAATAAACGAGTGGGGAAAAATGTATAGTGCGTGTGTTTATTTGGCAAAAACAAATGACCATCCCGAATACAACAATCTATCTATCTATCTATCTATCTATCTATCTATCTATCTATCTATCTATCTATCTATATATCTATCTCTCTCTCTCTCTTCTCTCTATATCTATATATATATATATATATATATATATATATATATATATATATATATATATATTTCAGCTCAGAGCTGCGGCCATGCTCATGCACCGCCGTTTTGTGCTACATGTTATTACTAAGAGCCTCCTCTAATATGTGGCACTTGGTGAAGAATGGAGTTTGATATAGCTACTCATTTGACCTCTTGCCGTAAGGTAGGTTCATCTGGGACTCTCGACAGGAAGATGTCCAGCTTTGATTTAAAAACCGCTACATCTACTTTGTGCAAGTTCCTCAAACTCTTGGAGAATATTAAAAAGCTGTGGGGCCCTTGAAAACCAGGCTGTTGCAGTAGCTGGTCCTGAAGCGTGATGGCATTGCTGGGATCTTTGGCACTATGCAGTGTCGTCCCGTTCTAGCATTGGTGTAGTTTACAATGCCAAAATTTGGCACACAATTCCTTTCAGGATCTTCCAGACATATATTACTGCAACCTCTCCCGTCTTTCTCTCCAGGGAGTAGAGTCTTAGCTGTTTCAGCCTTTCCCAGTAGCTGAGCTGTTGCAAAGAGACGATCTTCTTTTTGTGAATCTTCTCTGGATTGCTTCAAGGTCCGCTGTAAATTTTACACTGGTGGGTGACCATAGCTGTGAGCAGTAATCCAGGCGGCTGAGAACGAATGTCCGCCAGAGGACCATCATGGTTTCCTTATCTCTGGTTCTGAATGTTCTTAGGATCCATCCAGCCAGTCGTCTGCACTTTGTCGCCATCCTGGTAATGTGCACTTGGAAAGAGGTATCATCACTTATGTCGATACCAAGGTCCCTCACAGACTTAGGCTCTGGGATTGAAATATATATATATGTGTGTGTGTGTGTGTGTGTGTGTATGTATGTATGTACGTGTGTATGTAAATGTTTTCACTACGAAAATTTACAATTATTTACATTATTTACATTTGTCGGTTATTTGTTCTCATCTTGTTTGCTGTTAACACGTTTCGGCTGATATACCCTCCAGGCTTCATCAGGTGTCTTGGGGAAATTTCGAACCTGGTTCTCATTCCTAAGGTATTTTCGATGTTGTTATTATTATTATTATATTATTATTATTATTATTATTATTATTTTATTATTATATTATTATTATCATATCATCACTCATCATCATCATCATCATCATCATCATCATCATTCCATCATCATCATCATCATTCATCATTCATCATCATCATTATTATTCAGGTCACTTGCCTGGAATCGAACTCGGAATTTCGGGGTTGGTTGATGAAGGCTGGAAGGTATATCAGCCGAAACGTCGTGTTAAGCTGAATGAAATACATACATACATATATATATACGTATACATACACACACGTACACACACACACACACACACACACAGACACACATATTTATACATACTTATAAATACACATACATGTAGGTGTTGGCATATGTGTGTGTGAGTGTGTGCATGAGTGCATGTGTGTGTGTGAGTGTGCGTTAATGACTATACAAGTTATTACTCCTTAGTTTCTGCTATATATTACAATGATAGAATAACAATATGCGTGAGGTGTCACTTCAATGAAGCTACATATTTTCCTTGTTAACCTCATTGAATTCATATTAATGATATAATGATAATCATATTTATCATAAATTATATTATATGTAATATAGACATACACACACAGATACACAGAGATATACATACATAAATACATACATACATATGTATATGTATATGTATATATATCTATATATAGATATGTATATATATATATATATATATATATATAAATATAATACATACATATAAATACGTACGTCTCTATATATATATGTGTGTGTGTGTTTTTATATACATGTATACATCATAAATGCATGTATATATATACATATATATAATATTCATATATATATATATATACATATATATATATAACATTATATATATAAATATATACATACATATATAATACATACATACTTACATACATACATACATATACACATACATACATACATATATACATATATCTAATTATATATATATATATATTTATATATATATATATATACATATATATATGTGTGTGTGTGTGTATTATATACATATATTATTTATTATATATGTATATATTTATATATATATTATATATATATATATATATATATATATATATATATATATGTGTGTGTGTGTATATGTACATATATATATATATACTCTTTACTCTTTTTACTCTTTTACTTGTTTCAGTCATTTGACTGTGGCCATGCTGGAGCACCGCCTTTAGTCGATCAAATCGACCCCATATCTTATACTTTGTAAGCCTAGTACTTGTTCTATCGCTCTCTTTTACCGAACCGCTCAGTTACGGGGACGTAAACACACTGTTGGGAGGACAAACACAGACGCACAACATATACACACATACATATGTATATATATATATATATATATAGAGAGAGAGAGATAGATAAATACATACGACGGGCTTCTTTCAGTTTCCGTCTACCAAATCCACTCACAAGGTTTTGGCCGGCCCGAGGCTATAGTAGAAGACACTTGCCCAAGTTGCCACGCATTGGGACTGAACCCGGAACCATGTGGTTGGTAAGCAAGTTAATATATATATATATGTGCGTGTGTGTGTGTATATGTATGTATGTATGCATGTATATATATATGTATGTATTTATATATCACGTGATCACGTGACCGACCAGACCATCAGATGCTGTTACACATCGCTGGTCACAATGCGTTCGCATTGTTTTAGATATATATATAAATCGTAATACAGTAGCAATAATCGTAATGATAATTATGATCATTACTTTTAGTTTAGGGCACAATGTCAGCAATTTGATGGGAGAAGGCTGATCGATGACATCGACACCAATAATTTATTCGCTCCTTTTTCTATCGAACTCGAATGAATCAAAACCAAATTTAACCTCAGCTGGATTTGAATTCAGAATGTCAACACCAGAGACAAATTCCTTCAAGGGGGATCTTCTTTGTTCTTTTTATGAAAATTATCTCTTTATTATTCCAACAATTAAAGTAGCTAGATGGCAGATTCGTTAGCTCACAACACAAAATGATTCGGGCATTTTTTCCGGCTTTATATTCTGCCTTTCGTCCATTCGGGGTCGATGAGAAAACACTCTCTGAGCACTGAGCTCTATGTTATCGACTGAGTCTTTCCTCTAACATTTCAAGCCTTGTGCCTGTTGTAGAAAAGATATTTCCGGTTCTGTACATTCTGAGTTCACATTCTGCAGAAGTCAACTTTATCTTCCACCCCTCCAGCTTTGATAAACCGAAGGTATTTATCCCTGGTGTTTACATTCTGAGTTCAGATCCCGTTGCGTTTGATTCATTCGCGATCGACAGAATAAGGAATTAACGATTAAAATTATTGTTACTAAATTCAAATTTCCCGTTTGACTCAGCTCGGAAATATAAACATTATCACCGTCACATACTTTGTGATGTTAAACACTCGAAAGCTACAGTAATTCGTTTAAAGAAGATTTTTTTAAAGACGTATAGTATTAAAACAAAAACACAGCTACACTCAAATCTAAGCGAAACGAAGTCGCCCCGAAGTAAACGAGAGCGATTAATACCGATATTTCGCGGTTATTTCCAAGATGATGATGATGTCGATATGCTGGGTTTTCAAACGCGATAATCATTAAAAGAGTCTGTCTTGGAAGATATGCTGAAGCTTTATAGCCTTTACTAATACATATGTCATATTAAGGATACATTATTATCATTACCATTTATTTTAATAGCAATTTGAAACTAATTAGTTATTAGTAGCATTGTTATTAATGCTATCATTAAGGCGGCGAGCTGGCAGAATCGTTAGCACGCCGGGCGAAATGCTTAGCGGTATTTCGGATGCCGCTACGTTCTGAGTTCAAATTCCGTATAGGTCGACTTTGCCTTTCATCCTTTCGGGGTCGATAAATTAAATACCAGTTACGTACTGGGATCGATCTAATCGACTTAATCCGTTTGTCTGTCCTTGTTTGTCCCATCTGCGTTTAGCCCCTTTTGGGTAGTAAAGAAACAGGTATTTCGTCTGTCTTTACGTTCTGAGTATAAAGTATTTTTGCAAAACATATAAAGAGCTTCTATATCATGTCCTTCTACCATATCTACTCACGTGACTTTGGTCATCCCGAGGTGAAACGAACTCTTAACTGCACAGCTATTTGTTGTAGACACAGGAGTGGCTGTGTGATAAGAAGCTTGCTTCCCAGCCACATTGTTCCAGGTTCAGTCCCACTGCATGGCACCTTGAGCAAGTGTCTTCTACTATAGCCTGTGGCTGACCAAAGCCTTGTGAGTGAACTTGGTAGAGGGAAAGAAAGCCCGTCGTATATAAGTGTATATATATATATATTTGTGTGTGAGTCTGCTGGTGGTTTACATCGCAGTAACATAGCGGTTCGGCAAAAGGGACCGACAGAATAAGTATTAGGCTTACAAAGAATAAGTCCTCGGGTCAGTTTTTTTTCGACTAAAGGTGTGCTCCAGCATGGCCGCAGTCAAATGATTGAAGCAAAGAAAAGAATAAAATTTAATGAAAAGACGTGGCACTCCGTCGATTACGACGACGCGTGGTCCAGTTGATCCAATGAATGTAAATTCTTGCTCGTGGAATTAACATGTAAGTGGCTGAGCACTCCACAGAAACGTCTACCCTTAACGTAAATTTGAAGGCAGATTCGTCGTAACTCAGACTGAGAGGGCTGGGCTCTTTGTTTTACAGGTACAGCTTCATTTTTGCCAGCTGTGAACTGGAGCAACGTGAAAAATAAAATCTCTTGTTCAAGGAATCGAACTCACGACCTTACGATCCTGAGCGGAATACCCTAACGATTGTGCCACGTGAGGTCACTGGAGGCAATGAAGATATTTACAGTTAACCATAGAATATAACCAGCCACATCATGAAATTATTAGCGACTTCCAGGAAGATTGACTGTTGCTTAATTTATCGATCTCCTACATGATGAATGGCAACGTCAACAACTGCGGAATTTAAATACTGAATGTAAAGAACCGGAAGTAGTGCCTCTAAGCATTTTGTCTGGCACCGTAACGATTCATCCAGTTCGTCGACCACTGGTTTCAAATTTTGGCACAAAGCCAGCAATTAAAAGACGACGAGGTAAGTCGAAGACCCTAGTTTTTAACTGGTATTTATTACAATTTTTAACGAACCCTTAAAGTCTAAAACTTAAAAGTCATTCTCGGTTGAATTTCAATCCGAAACGTAAACAGCTGGAAAAAACGCAGCTAACGTTTCTGCCTGGCCATCATAGAAGTAGTAGTAGTAGTAATAATAATAATAATAATAATAATAATAATAAGAAGAAGAAGAAGAAGAAGAAGAAGAAGAAGAAGAAGAAGAAGAAGAAGAAGAAGAAGAGAAGAAGAAGAAGAAGAAGAAGAAGAAGAAGAAGAAGAAGAAGAAGAAGAAGAAGAAGAAGAAGAAGAAGAAGAAGAAGAAGAAGAAGAAGAAGAATTCTGTTTACTGTAGGTGAAACGCTTGAACTTTTAGAGGTAGAGTCTAGCAGATTACATCGACCCCAATTCTCAAAGAGTACATTATTTTATAGACCCTGAAGGGATGTAAACCAAAGTCGCTCTCAGCGGCATTTGAATCCAAAACAGAAAGATGGAAGGAATACCACGTCACATTTTTTCCAGCTTACTAACTATTCTGTCAATCCAATAAAAAAATAATAATAACAGTAATAAAAACAATAATAATTATTATATTGAAGAAGTTTACGTAATGATAACATACGATTGTTTATGCTTGCATTTGTTAGTGCGTATCTGCGTGTTTATTGTGTGTGTGTGTGTGTGTGTGTGTGTGTGTGTGTGTGTTTGTGAGTGTGTGCATATGTATCTGTGTGTGAGTGTGCGTGTTTCAGTGAGTTCATTTACACAAACATCTGCAGTTTTTAGTCTACCGCAGATAGACTTAATGTTAGTTATATTCTTCACTCCTTCCAAAGCTAACATTCACCGTAATCACCAATAAGTACAGTGACCGACCACCACCACCACCACCACCACCACTATCATTGGCATCGTTACCTTCATCCTCAATTCAGGGGGACACACACATGACACATAGCCAGGTGGTAGGTGGTGAGACCTGAATTCTGAACACAGTTCACTTCATCTGTGAACTCATGTATATATATATATATATATATATATATATAATATGTAAGTATGTATGTATGTATGTATGTATGTATATATATATATGTATATGTGTGTGTATATTTATATATATATGTCTGTGTGCGTGGGTATGTATGTGTGTGCGTGTGTATGTATGTATGTATGTATTTAGATACATACACATAGTTAGATAGGGAGAGGGAGACAGACAGACAGAAATAAAGACACACATACATATATTTATAGATAGTGACATACATAATTCATAGTTGCATGCATACACATAGACAAACACCCATATGTGCAAATATACATACATGTATGTATATATACATGAGTGTGAATGTGTCTGTATATAACCATATGTGTGCGTGAGTGTGTGTACATACATACATGCATACATACATATATATACATATATATATATATATATATATATATATATGCGTATCTATGTATGTATATATGCATGTATATATGCATGAATACATATACATAGATAAGGTTGACGGTGGTGTATACATAAAGACAGATATGACACAGATGGCGCTGTGAGTGTACAGTCCAAGCATGCAGGTTGGCCGAGTCCACAAAGACACCCACTCGCCGCCTCCCCCGTTGGCTACGTCCACCTATGTCAATATTATTTTCTCTTAAACACTGCAGATTCGATATACTTCGTGTTGGTTCAGCTGGGGACAATACGGTCTCGGGACCGTCACTTCAGTCGGTCCTTTACTAGCAACAACAACAGCAACAACCACAATTATTATGATGGTGATGGCGGTTATGATGATGATGATGATGATGATGATGGTGTCAACGACGACGACGACGACGGTGGCTGTGATGATGCCGCTGTGGTGTTTGTGGAGCTGATATTCCGTAGTGGTAGTAATGATGATGATGATGGTTGTACTGGTGGCTGTGATGAGATGATGATGGTGTTGGTGATGGTGATGGTGATGGTTATGCTGATAGTTGTGATGATGATGCTGATGGTGACGACGACGATGATGATGATGATGGTGACGACGACGATGGATAACCGTCATGGCGGCGCTGGGAGTGACTGCAATTATGTCTATGGTGCTCATACTGTTGGTGTTGATGATGATGATGATGATGACGTCGACTACGACGATGACGATGATGATGATGATGATGATGATGACGACGGCGATGATGATGATGAGGATGATGAAGTTGATGATGATGATGATGGTGATGATGTCGATAATGCTAACGATGTTTACAATGACGATGATGCTGATGATGGCCGCTTCGATATTAATGATGATGATGATGTAAGAGATGGTTATGTTAGCGTGCGGATGAGGATCATGATGATGATGATAATGAGGATGAAGAGGAGGAAGGAGGATGACATTCAAGATGATTGTTGTGTTTCTGACGACGTCGACGACGATGGTGATGATGATGATGATGATGATGATGATGATGACGGTGACGTAAGAACGAATACATCGGAAGAACGCCATAAGAAATGCCTTTTGGTATTTCTGTCGGCTCATTAAAGCTCTGAGTTCAAATCCCGCTGAGATCAACTTTGCCATTGCTGCTCCCTACCCCCACCGCAATCCCACTCCCGACCCGTGATCAATGAAATGATGGGCCAGACTCGACTAATACGTTTCCTGTCCACACTGGGGACAATAATTAATTTCATTGCCGGTGGTTATAGTAGTAGTAGTAGTAGTAGTAGTAGTAGTAGTAGTAGTAGTAGTAGAGTAGTAGTAGTAGCTGCAAGTGGGGAAGCGGTAGCGGCAGCAGTAGCAGCTGTGCCGCGTAATGCCAATGGTGACAAAGCTGTTGATATATTTATGAGGCCGATCATTATAATCATTATAATCATCATCATCATCATCATCATCATCATCATCATCATCATCATCATCATCATCATCATCGTCATCATCATCATCATCGTCATCATCATCATCATAATCACCCTTTGTCATCATCAGCATCATCGTCATCATTATCATCATCATCACCAACGCCATCGCCATCTTCGTCGTTGTCATTGTCATCATGAATTAAAAAATTGATGACAGGGACAATAATTTACTAATAGTAATGTCAAAGATAACAATGACAACAAAAACAACGATATTAACAACTACAATGACGATAATAATAATAATAATAATAATAATAAT
>NW_021834568.1:5000-7500 GCF_006345805.1 Octopus sinensis
ATTCATTGGGTATTGCATTCAGTTTTGCATGCTGATAGTATAAAGCTTGAAACTTTCCAGCATTGAACTGCATGCTATTCTTTTCAGCCCACTTGTATATTTCGTCCAGCTCACATTGCAGGTGCTTAGTGTCTTCAGGGTTCTGTATTGCCTGTGAAACTTTTGTATCATCTGCATAACTTGTGATCGTGGCTCTCTGCGTGGCTGAGGGCATGTCTGAGAGGGCCATTATGAACAGTAGTGGTCCCAAAACAGTGCCCTGTGGAACACCGCTCACTATTTGCGTGCTACCACCTGACTTCTATTCTTCAGAAAGTCATGAAGCCATTCTCCTAGTTTTCCAACTATGCCAAGATCACGCAGTTTGTGACATATCATTCCATGATCGACTTTATCGAAGGCCTTTGCGAAGTCGAGATATATGACTTCCACATTTGAGTGGTTGAGCAGTTGTTTCAGCACCCAGTCATAGTGCTGCAGGAGCTGAGTTAAGCAGCTTCTTCCTGGTCGGAAACCATGTTGGGTGTCAGGCAGCAAGTCATTTTCTTCAAGGAAGGTGATTAGTTTCCTTCTGACTATTCGTTCCATGACCTTGCTGATGTGTGAGGTGAGAGAGATAGGTCTGTAGTTCTTGGCCTCCGCTCTGCTACCTCCTTTATGAATAGGGCATATTTTACCTTCCTTCAGTTTTCTTGGAAGTTTGCCAGCTGCATGGAAGCTCTGAAAGAGGAACTGCAGTGGTCTTGCTAGGACTCTCTTACATACTTTTAGGAGGATTGCGGGAATCCATCGGGGCCAATAGCTGAGTCTGTTTTCATTTCATCTATAGCCTTTATTACATCGTCTTCCTTTATATCGATGTAATTTATCGTCGCCGCCTCTGATTCTATATCTGCAGTGGTAAAGAAGTCAGTTGGATTGCTGATTTGGAAATGCCCAAGGGGTGGAGTGAAAACACTCTTGAATTGTTCATTCAGTATTTCACTTACCCTCATTGGTTTTCCTGTGAGTGTGCCATCCTTTTCAAGGAGTGGCCCTATCCTACAGTGCACCGTAGCTGTTTCTTTGGCATACCTGTAGAAAGCTCTGGGGGTAGTTTTTATGTTGTCTATAGCCCAGGCTTCTTTGTCTGCTCTTTCCTTCTCATGGGAGAGTTGCAGACAATTTTCAATTTCCAACAGTTTTAGTTTCAGGCAGGACTTTTCACTGCTTTCAATTTGTTTGTTTAGGCGATTTGAAATTTTTGTACGCCGTCTCATTAAAATTTTCCTCTCTCTGGGGATTTTGTTCTTGTGTACAGTGGCCTTTCTCTCTGGGACACATTTGTAGCATATGGCTTGCATTACAGACATGAATTGTTGAAGTATCATGTCGATGTCCGGCGAGGAGAGACATTCAGGCCAGTTTTGTTTGAGGATCTCTTTCTCAATTTGTTTCCAGTTTGCCTTATTGAAGTTCAAGCTGGAAAGATTCTGAGGGTTTCTTGTAGGCTGCATGTCCGTGCTCTCTTTTGGCCCGTACATGGTCAGCTCTACCATGTTGTGATCCGAGAGTAGTGTCGGTGTCACTTTGACATTATGGATGAGATCCATATTATTTGTGAAGCAGAGATCCAGTGTGTTACCTGCTCTGGTTGGTTGGAGTATTATTTGCTCCATGTACAGGGTGTTGATGAGGTTCAGGAGGGACCTCGCCTGTCCTCATTCACATCTTGTCATTCCTGGGAGAGAATGGCCCTCGGGCCATCTGACATTGGGTAGATTGAAGTCTCCCATGAGAAGTACACTTATGTGTTGTTCTAATGGGATTAGAACTTCTTCTATTTTTAAAAGGCAGTCCTCAAACTTGCCCATATGACTTGGGGCATCTGGAGGGCGATATGTAGCACACACAACTACATCAAGTTGCCTAATATGTACAATTAGTGTGTCACACACCGAGTTTGAGTATGACAAAAGGACCTGGGGTGTGAGGTCCCCACGGATGTACATAGCAACTCCTCCATGACTCCTTTCTTTTCTGTCGGTCCGTAGTACAACATACTGTGGTATGTGTAATTCCGCATCTCCTATGTCCGGTTTCAGATGCGTTTCCGTGAGTGCTATGCATAAGGCTTGATTGCATGCGACAAAGTCTCTCAGGAACGGGACTTTTGTCCTGTTACTGTGTGTTAGTAGTCCTCTGATGTTCAGTAGGAGCATCGAGGTGAGGTGTATGCTGTTGCCGGCGGTGTCCACCCTGGGTCCATCTGCTGTGGCGGTCTTGTGAACTGTGGGCAGTTCCATCTGCGAGCCTGAGCCTGATGGAGCGATGTTAGCTGCTGTACAATCTTTTGTGCCATGCACAAAAAAGATTCCTGCTCAGCAGCTGCCCTTTCAACAACACGTTGGTGGTTTGTGGTACGCACCACATCTGCGTACCTCCGTTTTGGGGCAGGTGATGCGTGGTCCATCCCATTTCCTATCGGTGGTTGGTTTCTGTGGCAGGGTCCCGGATGTGC
>NW_021834568.1:12500-47853 GCF_006345805.1 Octopus sinensis
ACGTTTTATTTGATGATGTAACAATTGGATAAACTGTTGTTATCTCCGGTCACCGGTCTGTGTTCGCTGCCATCCCACCACCATTTTCTGTGGTGGATTTCCGTTTGACTGAGCGTGGTCGTCGTCGTTGCTCGACTTAGGGTCCCGAGTTTGAGTTGAGCGACGGCAGGTTCGTAACAACTGGTGTCAAAAGTGGGATTATCCTGATTGCTGCAGTTGATCGGTTGTTTGCCATGTATTCGGTAGCCAGACCGGACAGGAAGAGATCTCGCTTGCCTTGATTGTAGAGATGTTGAAGGGCCAGAGAACGCATTCATGGAAAGGCTGGACAAGAGGCAACAGGGCTTACGGGAAGATAAGCAAGAGCTTGAGGATACAGATGGGTCAGCTTTTGAGGATGAGTGTTGGACATGTGGTAAGGGTGGACACGCGGGCTGCGATTGCCTGGCAGGAGAGAAGGAAAATAAAGAAAGTGAATTGGAGGAACCTTGTGATGTTGAACCTGAAGTGGTTGCCGGACCTGTAGTGGGTGCTGGACCCGAAGAGCTTGCTGAATCTGATGTTGCTAAGCTCGAGGAGCCTGCTGAGTGTGTGATGGCTGCTGCTGTTGTTCCGTGTCTGGAGCCTTTAGCATCTCGACCCCTGTCTTTCGGGACTCAGGACGAAGAGCCTGCTGTGTGTGTGATGGTTGCTGCTGTTTCGTGTCTTGATCCTTTGGCGTCTGGACCCCTGTCTATCGAGACTCAGGATGACTGTGTGGTGCCCACTGTGGAGAGGCCACAGGTGTGGTTGGACTGTCGGCCGAACTTGCGTTTTGTGAAGCCTTCGGTGCGGAAGCTGGTGAGGAAGAGGACCAAGCCTGGTGACGAGGCAAGACGGCTGCGGACGGTGGTAGGACTACCAAGACCAGGAAGACTGCTCCAGTGTTGGGTGAGCTTTGTGGTTGATGGCTGCTTGGGACTGGTGGAGCCCAACAGGCAATGCAAAATGTTATTGTTGTTGTCTCCAGTCACTGGTCTATGTTCGCTGCCATCCCACTACCGTTTTCTGTGGCAGATTCTCGATTTGACTGAGCATGGTTGTCGTCGTCGCTCGACTTAGGGTCCCGAGTTCGAGTTGAGCGACAGCAGTTTCGTAACAATATATTTATTTTAAATTGTTCATCTTTCTCCCCCACACGCAAAAATTAGTTTGGGCGTGGAAAATTTTTGTTTTTGTTTTTTCTTAAAACGCTGGTATGAAGCTGTAAAACTTTGAGAGAGAGAAAGAGAGGACAGAGAGAGTGTTGAAAGAGATCAGAAACAAACATAAGAACACGACATTTGCTGATCGGTCATATTAAAGTAAAGATGTCTTGTGCTTCTTGCGAATTCAAATATTATATTTGCATCCGTAACTTTGTTGAGGAAGACGGAAAAGCTACAGAATTCCTTCAGAATCATGGTGTCCTACCCACTTCTGTAACATGTCCTTGATGTGGAAGCGAATGTGTATACAGAGAAGACCAACATATTTGGAGATGTAGAAAAAGTTATACTGTCGCAAAATCGAAGAAGCAGCGTCAATGTGGCTATTCTATATCAGACTTTCATGGGTCCTTTCTTCATAATGCACGTCCATGGAAGCTTATTATCTTTGTGAATGAGTTTCTGCTTGGTGCATGGCAGCATAAAAGAGTCATAGAAAACCTGGAATTGGGTCCAGTAACTAGTGTAGACTGGAGATCATTTTGTTCCGAAGTCACACAAAAGTGGCTTCAATCTCAGGAAGCGATTGGCGGCGAATCAATCGAAGTCGAAATTGATGAGACTTTGATCGTCGTAAGTACGGGAAGGGTCGAATTTTGTGCCTCTTATTAAGAAGCGTGACGAAGTGACACTGGTTCCTCTAATCCAAAAACATATCAAACCTGGCTCAATTATTTACAGCGATTCTTGGGCTGCCTACAAAGATCTAAGCAGTTTGGGTTACCACCATTACGTGATAAACCATTCTGTAAACTTTGTACATCCGACACACAAAACATTGAACTTTGTGGAGAGATGTAAAAGAATGGATTCGGCGACCAGGCATGCGGTCGAAATATTTAAATCAATATCCGTCTAGATATTTATTTATCTCCTTGGAGAAAAATAAATTTTTGTTACCCCACAAATTCTTTCAACAGGCTGCCAAATTATACGTTACTCTGTAATTTTACCATTATAGAACTTATTATCGTATACCACATGAACTGGTAACTAACTCTATAATAACTCCATATGCTGAGACTTTTCTTATGCTCTGTATTTCTGTTGTATTCGCATGCACCTTTATCTGTACCTTCTGTTGCACACACGAACACACAGGCACAATTACTATACGCCTGCATTCATACCACAACACTATGCTGGCAATCACAACTCACTTTGTACACTGTGAATAAAGTCTATCTTCTCTCTCAAACAACAGAACGGCTTGGCATCCTTCATTCATTTCCTTTGGCACTGTTGTAGCTCACTTCTGCTGTTTACAGCAGTGCTTGGAAGGTGTGTAGTGTGTGATCATGACAGAGAAAGCTGTCATGGTAATACCTATTCAGAGGCCTATGCAAAGTTGCAGAAAGTGTATGAAGAGGAGTGTATGAGCCACACACAAATGTTTGAGTGGTTCAGATATTTCCAAGATGGCCAAAAAAAATGTCGATATTGACAAACGTTCTGGAAGACCTGCAACCAGCAGAACTGAGAAAAACATCACTGATGTGCATGCAGCTGTGAGGGAAAATCGTTGAATCACTATCCATGACTTATCAAACAATGTGCAGACTAGTTATGGTTCAGTTGAGTCCATTATCACTGAAGATTTGGGTATGAGATGCGTGTCTTCCAAGTTTGTGCCAAAACTGCTTTCAGCTGACCAAAAAATACTTGGGTCTCAGTTGCACAAGATCTTGATTGTATTGAGAATGATAAAAATTTTTGAAAGCTTTGCATAGGTCTCTGAGCAGGCATTGCCAAGCTTTTAGCAAAATTTGATGTAAATTCTCTGCACAACTTTCCTTGTCATGGTCAATGCATCAATCACATGGTACATACATTCCTTCCAAGCACTGCTGTAAACAGTGGAAGTGAGTTAGAACATTAACACTTTAGCTTTGTTACTATGGCAACAGTCTGGATACTTATTGATCAGACCATGTACATAAACATTTTGAAAATGTTTAATATTTAGTATACCATAGCATGGGAACAGCTATGGGCATGTAGTTCACTTCTCAGTCACATGGCTTTTAGTTTAATTTCATTGTATAGTACTTTGGGTAAGGTGTCTTTTTATGACAGTAATGACAGCATACATTGAGAGAGACAAGTGAGTGAAATTGGATTAAACAAAAATTGTAAGTTTGTGGTTGGACTATTGTTGGGTAGTAGGCATAATTCACTATTTGGTTTAACATTCCTACCTAGCCCTTGAGTGCTTTTAACATAATTCACTCTGCTGCAAGCATTCAGATCAAGTCTACAAAGCTCCACTGCAAAACAAAACAAAACAAAACCAAAAAACATCACTTACCCTTCTTCTTGTGTGTGCATTTGTATCTTTGTAAAAGGCGAAGGTTGTTGATGGGAAGCTATAGAAAATCTGCCTTAATAAATTTCATCTGAACAATGCAAGCAATTGGAAAAGGGGATGTTAAAACAGTGATAACACAATGTTGTGTTCATATGTGTACTTATGTGTGTAATAACAACAAAAATGAACAATGTAAAATATTGTGTCTGTGGTAAGGAGCTTGGTTCCCAACCGCATGGCACCATGGGCAAATGTCTTCAACTATAGCTTCAAGCCAACCACAGCTTTGTGAGTGGATTTGGTAGACAGAAACTGAAAGAGGCCCATTATATATATATTAGACTGTCCAACGAACAGGAATGTGAAACTCCGAGTAACAGTTTTTGTGATGTCCTTGCAGTTTTATTAATACCTCTGGTATTCGAGGACTATTTTTTCCACCTTGTTTCACATTTATGTGCTTACTCTGGTATATATACATATATATATTTATATATATATGTATATTTGTGGGCATGTCTCTTTGTGTGTTCCCACCACTGCTTGACATTGGTGTGTTTATGTCCCCATAATCTAGCAGTTTGGCAAAAGGGACTGATAGAATAAGTACCAGATTTAAAAATGAAAGTAAGTTCTGGAGTCAATTCATTCGACTTATGATTGAAACAAATAAAAGATAATATATATATATATATATATATATATATATATAATGTATAAAATATACTGTGTATTTCTAAATATGTATTTTTTTGTGAGAAACAAAAATTTTTTTGAAATGTCATAATTTTAAGATTTAAAATTTTAAGTTGTTGAAGTTATTCCCCTTTATATGATTTACTTTCTAAATTCTTCGACACGAGCTTGAATTATTATCAACTTTTTGTGTTCCAAACTTCATTCTGCCGTCTTCTTTGTCACATAATCCTCAACTAATGTTTTCATCTTCATCAATTCTGATAATCACATTCATTTTCTCCTTTTTTCTCATTGGTAAATCTAATATATATGCTATGTACTATCATATGCTATGTACTATCAATATATATTTAATATGCTAATATATATTTGTATATGTACTTATTCTGTTATTACTTATTCTACATCATATATTTCACTATTACTTTTTATAATCAACTTACTGAGAGGTATAATGTATTCAACTTTAGCCTATTTACTTATTTTACTACAGACATGTATTTCTTGCTTTAAGCAGAACAAAAAAAAAAATAATAATTTGAAACTATCATCATCATTTAACATGTTTTCTATGTTGGCATGGGTTGGACGGTTTGACAGGAGCTGACCAGCTGCTCAGACTCCATGTCTGTTTTGGCATGGTTTCTACGGCTGGATGCCCTTCTTAATGCCAACCACTTTTAAGAGGGGACTGAGTGCTTTCACACAGCATCAGCATGGGTGCTTATGTGGCATCAAATTAGGAATGTTCAGCTGGAGAGGGATGCAGAGGGCAAGCCACTATGCAAGGGCAACCATGCTTTTACTTAGCTTGACATGTCTTTTCAAGCACAGCAAACTGCCAGGCGTCTTCATCCCATCATCCCCCTATGACTCCCAATATCTGTAGATCCTTTCTCACCACTTACCCAACATCTTTCTGGGTCTACCCCTTCCACATGTTCCCTCTACTATTAGAGATCAGTACCTCTTGATGCAACTGGCTTCATTCATAAGCATTACATGGCCATACCAGAGCAGCCTTCTCTCTTGCACACTACATCTGATGACTCGTATACCCAATTTTTCTCTCAAATCACTTACATTCTGTCATATATGCACACTGACATTACTCATCAGTGGGGCATACTGGCTTCATTTCTTTCAAGCGTTTGCATATCCTCAGTGGTCACAACACGTCTCATTGCCATTTAGCATAGCTGTTCATACACAGCCATCATACAATCTGCCTTTCACTCTGAGGGAGAGGCCCTTTGTTACTAACAGAGGTAGTAGCTCTCTGAACTTCACCCAGCCTATTCTTATTCCAGTAGCTATGTTTTCAGAACAACCTCTCCCAGTAACAGACACTGTCTACAACATCTAAGAATTTCACCCCCCACCACTATTTTTTGTACATTTAATGTACCTACACATCTGCCACATGTAAAGATTACTTTCACTGTTAGTCTTCTTAGGATACCACTGCACCTCTTATGTGTCCATAGCTTGCACTGAGTACACTGTATGGAGTTTCTCTTGACACTTTTTCTACATATCAAGCAGAGCCGTCTCCCTGAAGGGATCTGTGGTTTGTCTGTTTCCTTACTAATCAATACTTCGGTCTTTGTTAAATTAACTCTAAGTTCTTTTGATTCCAGTCCCTTTGATTAGCAATCTTAAAATTATGTAATTTCAAAAAAATTTTTGTTACCCACAAAAAAATACATATATAGAAATACACATAGTATATTTTATACATTATATATATATATATATATATATATATATAATATATATATATATATATTATATAACATTTAGCAACCTTTTTAGTGGCATTTCCAAGCCTCCTTTTTTTGCAGAATCACTAACTGCAAGTGAGCCACCATCCATGCAAACACATTTCTCTCTTATTACATCGCACTTTTCTGTGACACACTGTCTTGTAATGCAAAACACTTCAATCCTCTGGTCCTCAAATCACAGAACATTGAAAAATTCCCTCCTTTCTGCTTCTGCCCTTGCTAAGTAAACCTGTCTTCTCTCTGTTGCCACCATTCTTTCAGTCCTGTTTCTTTGTTCTGATGGCTTTGTCTATAACATCATTCTACCACCACATCACCCTAGGTCAGGTTGGGACTTTGAACCAGCTGCAGATTTGGTCTGTGGCACTTAGCAAGCGGTCCTACAGGAACTCTCAGTTACCTTCTGTGTTACAAGTCTGTAGTTCCTCCTCTTTCTCATTAAATTTCTCAACTAGGGTGTCCCAAATCTCTGACCATTTAAAGGATCCTTAAGCTCCCAAATCCTTCGTCAGATTCTTGGAATCCTTCTGGCCTGAAGTCTCAAGTCACTAATGACTACTCTATGCTGAAGGGTACATTCTTCAACAAGGAATGTCTATGAGCAATTATGCATTTCACTTTCAGGTGAGAATGTAATCAATCTGGCTAGCATGGCCACTCAGTTGATAGGTTGTCAGGTGAGTGGCTGACTTCCTGAAGTTTGTGTTGCATTTTGAGAACCAGTCCATGGCCCTTGTGTACACCATGGAAGATACCTGGCTGCTGCCCAACATGCCCATTGAAATCACCAGCCACAAAGATGAGGTCATTTTCATTTGTCCTTGAAGTACCATGCAGAAGTGGTCTTTTTGTTCATATGACAGATCCACCTGGGGGGAAATACACAGAGATAATTGTTGCTGTACATTAAAAACAGCGTCCATCTTGCTAACAGGTTATGCCCAGCTGCCCACTCTCACCCCTGCCATTTCAATCTAAACAAACATGACTTTCTTCCCTAGCTAGTAGAGATAGAAATAATATGTTTACTTTATTATTTGCTATTGTTGCTTTAATCTTTGTCTTATTTTATTTTAATGTAATGCCATTTAATCTCTCTCTTTCTCTCCTATTCAGCATCCTTGCCCAGCCAATTTCTCATATGTTTATTTGATATCATGTAGCTTAGATTGGTACAAATTCTTCTCTATTTTATGTTAGTACTAGCAGCATAGCCCGGCGTTGCCCGGGTATGTAAGAAACTTTGTCGATAAGCAATGCCCTTTACCTTTTTACCCTTTTTTGTACTCATTGAACCGTTATTTTGTAAAATGAAGCCTAAAAGGAATTAAGGCATTCAAGGCTGTTCCCTTGCATGCATGAAGAAAATCTATGACAGTCAAAGTGCATTTTCTGGTTTTGTTTAGATGTTGTCATGCAAGGAGAAGTTAATTGTGGCGTCGTAGTTGAATGCTAGTGACGACCAGAAAGCGGGGGCAGGGGTATGTACACCACGAATGATATCCCGACGTTGGTTGATACTCTCAAGTCGAGTGCGCCGTGCCTCAGCAGATTGAGATGCGCATGTGATAGCGGTAGCAGTGGCATTGCTTGAAAGCCTTTCAGCTCTTGCCTCAGCACTCTCTGAAGCCCTAGCAGAAGCAGTGTTAATGGCATCTCTGGATGTCCGAATAGTTCGTTGGTCTGGAGTTTCGGCAGAAATAGCCATGGCTGTGTTTGCGGTGTTAGCAGCTTGGCAAGCTCTCCTCTGTTGTGGTGTTTCGGCAGATTGGGCCATGGCTGTGTTTGCGGCATCAGCAGCTTGGCAAGCTCTCTTCTGTTGAGGTGTTTCGGCAGATCGGGCCATGGCTGTGTTTGCAGCGTCAGCAGCTTGGCGAGTTCTTCTCTGCTGTGGGGTTTCGACAGATTGTGTCCTGGCGGTGTCCTGTCTGTAACACTAACTTCAGAAATCCAGCCAGCCACCTAATCACTTATCAGTCTGGTGGGAACATAATCCAGGTTGATTACCTCCTCACCAGGCAATGAGATAGGCCGATGCTCACAAATGCAAAGTCTTTCCCAAGTGAAGAGTGTACACTCCAACATAGGTTACTAGCTTATGACATCAGAATTAGGGCTAGAAAGACTTGTAGAAATAAATCTCGCTGGAAAAGATTATGGAAGCTCAAAGACCCAGCAAATGAACAAGAATTTAGAAACATTCTAATGGAAGCCTATGATGACAGGGAGGAAAAGGAGGAAAGGACACATACATTAGCTTAGAGGACAACTGGAAGTTACTGTGGGACAATTTACTGGGTGCCACTGGCCAAATCTGTGGTTGGTGCAAAGTGCCAGTTAGGCCAAGGGTGACATGAGGTGGAACAAGGAGGTGGACAGTGTTATAAAAGCAATAAGACAGGTCTGGAAGGACTGGAAAAACAGTGGAAGCAGAGCATTGTATCAGGGAGTCAGAGGGGAGGGTAGGTGACAGGTTTACATAGCAAAAGGAATAGCAGAAGGTAAGAAGTTTGCCAATGTTCTATAGCATGAAGATCAGAGGCGTGAGGTGTTCAGGATTGCAAAGCAGTGTATCAGAGAGAATAGAGAAGTGGTAGGTGAGGAATGTGTGCGAATGGATAATGGTATGCTTGTGCTTAGTGACTTTGAGAAGAAAGATGCATGGAGTTGCCACTATGAAAGGTTATTAAATGTGGAAAATGAATGGGAGGAGAATCTTTCAAATATTAAACTAATTGAGGGATCAGCCATCAGAGTTGATAGCAGTATGATAGATAAGGCAATTAAGGTTATGAAGACTGGGAAAGCCCCTGGACTATCAGGTATCACTGCTGAGATGATTAAAATCTCAGGTAGTGTGGGATATAGCCTAGTTACTTGCATAGTAAATCAGGTTATTCAAGAAGGCGTCATCACCAAAGACTGGTATAGTAGTATTATAGTTAGCTGCTACAAGGGTAAAGGTGATGCCTCAGATAGAATCAACTACAAAGGTATCAACATTGTACTTAGCCTTCGTCGACCTGGAGAAAGCTTTCGACAGGGTTCTACACACTCTTACCTGGTGGTCTCAAAGCTAGGAGTAGAGGAATGACTTGTTACAGCCACCCATGCCGTGTACAGCAATGCTGTGAGTCAGGTGAGCGTCGGCCTTGAATAGAGTGATGAATTTAGTGAGCAAGATGGAGTTCACCAGGGAACAGCTCTTAGTCCACTCTTATTCATGATAGTCCTTCCAAGCCATAACAGAGGAATTCAAAACTGGATGCCCATGGGAACTGCTACATGATCTTGTTCATATTGCAGAATCTGAAGCAGAATTGGAGAAGTTCCGGGTTTGGAAGCGAAATCTGGAATCAAGGGGCCTTAAACTTAGAAAAGACTAAAGTTGTTGTTAGCAAGAAAGCAGATAAGACTCTCCTTCTATCAGGTAAATGGCCCTGCTCAACATGGAGGAAAGGAGTGAGATGTAATTCCATTTGCAACACCAAATGTAAGCTATGGACACATAAGAGATGCAGTGGAATTTCAGGTAGGTTAGCAGATAAGGTTTTCATGTGTGGCAGATGGACAGGAACAATAAGCACTAAGAGCACAAGGGACTTAGATGCTCTCAAATGCCCAAGAGGCTCAATTGAGGTAGTAGATAGTTTCTGCTATTCAGGTAACCAAATTAGTAACGGTGGTGGATGCTCTGAAAGTATTGTTTCTAAAATAAGAATAGGATGGAGGAAGTTCAGAGAGATATTACCTCTGTTGGCAACAAAAGGATTCTCTCTCAGACTGAATGGTAGATTGTATGATGCTTGTGAGAGAACAGCTATATTACATGGTAGTGAGACATGGGCTCTGACTGCGGTGGACATGTGTAGACTGGAGAAGAACAAAGGTAGTATGTTCTTTAGAATTTGCAACATCAGTGTGCATGACTGACAAAGTACAACTGTGTTGAGAGAAAAGTTAGGCATAAGAAGGATTAAATATGGCATGCAGGAGCGGAGAATGCATTGGTTTGGACATGTGAGGTGTACGAGTGAAGACAGCTGTATTCAGAAGTGCCTGTCACTGAAAGTGGATGGTACCTGTGGAAGAGGAAGACCCACGAGGAAGACATGGAATGAAGTGGTGAGGACCGATCTTAGGATGTTGGGACTCACAGACAAAATGACAATGGCCTGAGATGTTTAGCGATATGAGGTTCTAGAGAAGACCCACACACGTCAGCAAAACTGAGTACCAGAAGCTTTGTGTCCCACTTACATGGAACAACAAACTTTTCACACACCCTCCCCCAAGAAATTGTACTACATCTTTGCTTCTAAATTGTATATTTCTCTTCCTCACATTTCCTCTTCATAAACTTATGCTTGTCTTCCAATCCACTTTCCTATCCTCACTGTATCGATGCTTCCCCCACCCCATTTTCACCAGTCACTGCAATCCACACTCTCTACTTGCTCCTTCTAGGCAATACCTGAGTGTGTATATTATGACCTCTCTCTTCCTTACTTCACCATCACATCTATGCTCTGATCCTTGTTACTTGTGAGTACACCATGGCACTTCACCATCTCTTTCCTGCTCTCTCTTGCACTTTTGCTGTTTCCCATTCTCTCACTCTCTTTTCTCTCGCTGGGTAGCCATGAATCTCCTCTACCGCAGCACACCTATTTCTGCCCTCATTCTTGTTCACTCTCTCTCTCCCCTTCTCTTGTTTTTCCTCTGACTAGTATCTCCTTTACATCAGCATACCTGTTTTTGTCCTCTTTCTTGCACCTCTCTCTCTCTTCTCTCTCTTTTGCCTCTCTTTCTCTGACTAGTAACCATGTACCTACTCTACTGCAAGACACCTATTTCTGCCTCTCTATTTCTCTGTCACACTCCAACCTTTCATCATCTGATACAAGATCACCTCCCTCAATGTCCTATCTGTTATAGCAAGGTGCTTGTTTCTGCCTCTCTGTCACACTCTAACCTTTCGTCTTCTGACATAAGTTCTCCACCTCAAATTCCCTCTCCCCCTTTCATAATTCCTTGTCTTGCAAGTTACTTGGTGACTCTTCCAGTGCTGGTACCATGTAAAAAGCACCCAGTCCACTGTAAAGCAGTTGGCATTTGGAAGGGCATCCAGCTATAAAAATCATGTCAAAACTAACCTTGCCTGTGATATTGCCAAGTAAAAAGCAATGAGTCCACTCTGCAGAGTGGTTGGTGTTAGGAAGGGCATCCAGCCATAAAAACCCTGCCAAAACAGACATAGTAGCCTAGGATATAGTTTTCTACATGACCGGCTCCTGTCTACCATCCTACCCATACTTAGAAGACGGATGTTAAACGATGATGATGATGTACATTACATGTTTGTAAGATCATGTACCCATATGTAAATATGCATATATGTTAATAGTTTTGAATACATACGCATGTACAACATTTGTGAAATTAGATAGAGCATTTATTGTAGAAAATAATATAATGCAGAATAACGAGTGAATCATTGACTATGAAACCTGTATAATATTTGGGGAGTGATAAATATAATTTTCTTATTTTCCTGTTACTTTAGTATTTTTATTTACATTCACATGTTCTCATTAGCAACTCTTATGTACATTTTCCAATACCTCCATTTGAAAAAAAAATCTATTATCCATACAGACAAGTCAAGATGTGGCAATTATCACAAAGTTTAGTAAAACACCAGCAGTCATTACTGATGGCATGGGCTCTCTAGTATGTATGTATGTATATATATATATATATATATATAATTGTTATCGCCATATTAATATGGCATTCTTATAGATATAAGAATAATCTCTTTTATAGAGACTTAGTAATTTTAATATTTCTATTATATATATATATATATATATATCTACTAGATATATAATATATCTTCGGAGAGATAAGTATAACAATTTAAGAAATAATAATGTAATCTATATGATTATTGATAAATATGGATTTCTAATTTTTTTTATTTGTTAATGATAATTTAGATATGTAAATTTATTTAATTATTCTTATTTTATAATTATTATATGTGAATTTAAATCGTAAAATATTAGTTTGGTTACTTTATGTATTAGATTGTAAAATTTTTTAGTATAGGTTAAGTTTTTTATATTCAGTACTATTGAATTTAATAATAATAATAATAAGTACTTTTTTCACAAGTAATTTTATAAATGATAAGTAATACGTTTTTAGTTTTGAAATTTTTTATTTTTTATTTCATAAATATTTTCAGAATGGTAAATATAATATTTATTTAAGAAATAATGGAGTAATTTATTTATTAATTTATATGTTTATTGATTAAAAAAATATGGATTTCTAATAGCTATATTTGTTAATTATAATTTAGATACATACTTTTATTTTATTTTATTATTTTATAATTATCATATGTGAACTAAATCTAAAAGTATTAAGTATGATTGTATAATAGTTTGTAACGTAAAATATTAGAGTATAGCTAGTGAAAAGATATTCTATAGTTTGTTAATGTTACTCTCAAAGCTAAATTATATCTTCACAGATAGATACATTTTTCTATCTATTTACTTTATTTTTTTACCTTAGGTTTTTAACATGATAAATGCATGATAGGCACCTGGTCCTACTTTTTAAGTTTCAAATTTAGTTAATGTAGTTTCTTCTGTAAGAACAATCATGATTTTATTTCTTTAAGAAATATTGTTTAATTTTATTTGATTATTTATTTAACTATTATTATTATTATTGTTGACCTGAGGAGTGACTATAACTTTTAAATTGAATTGTTTTTTGATTAAATTTAAATTTTATTCTAATTTGATTTGAAATTATAGCCATGAAACATACGTAGTCTTTTTACTTATTATATATTGTTTATTCATTTTTTTTGTACTTTTTGTGATCTAGTTATATATTTTATAATATATTTTATTTTTTCTTTATGATTTGGTTTAGGTCTATTATTGTTTGGATTACATAATAGTGGTTTTTCTCTAATTTATATATATATATTGTGAAATTTGATTTAATACTAAATTGAATTTTTCTCTGTACGTTTGGAGTTATACTCCCTAATATTATTATAATATATATATATATATATATTATATATATACACACATATGTATGTACTTATATACGTATGTGTGTGTGTGTATATATATATATATATATATATATATATATATACACCCACACGTATGTATATACTTGTGTTGTTGTGTTTACATCTGCTACTTGCTAATTTGAAAGTTACAATGCTCATGTGGTGTTGTTGGCATTTTCTCTAGTCAATAAATGACTTACTCATGCATACTTTCAAAGTTGTGCGGAATATGTAACCTTTCAATTGAAAAACAGGTAAAGGTTAGCATCAAAAATGGTATCCAGCTGTAAAACAATGCCTCAATGGCAAGTTTGTCAAACAATGGTAGCCTGGGAAAATGAATGTAAAATAAACAACCTGAATCAGACACACATACATTGTGTGTCTGGTTTAGTTTGCACATTCGCATTTAGACATCTTATGTGTGACATTCACACACACACACACACACACACACAAAAAAATATAAATAATCAAGCAAAGATTAAATAACCAACTTTATGCATAAAACCTTTTTGTAAAGTAATTTACAAAGTTATCTTTTGCTGGAAAAAGATAGTCACAATGTTTTATGTTATTGATCAGCAGATTTCTCTGCAGTAGTAACTTGTATGCTGGGTGAAATAATTTTACTGCTTTGTTTATATATGTTAAGTGAAAGATGAGGAAGTGAAGAGTCATTAGCATACATGCAAATTCTTCGTCTATCAGAAAATGGAAAAGAAGAAGTGATTTTACTGGTTACATCAGCAAGTGAAGAGGCAAAAACAAGGTTACTATCAGGAAAAGATTTCTTACTAGCCTCTCCTTTTGATAAACTGCTGATCTGGTTTTGCAGTGTAAAAATTTCTTCCACCAATAAGCATTGTTGCAAATATACTGATATTTTCCCACCTGCATTTATTTGTCCAGGAAAAAGCCAGCGAATATAACACTGAGCCCAAAGTTTAGTTAAGGATATTTGTGGATAGAGAATCTGGTCCTTCATTGATACATATGTTTCTTTAATTGAGTTTGCAAGATCACAACAAATCTGGCTATTATATATAACATATAATGGATTATAAAATAATGTTTTATGGTTTGCATTTGCTAACATTCTCCAAATAGAGGGCAAGCAAGATTCTGATATGTTCGTAGCAGAATTACCACATCGTTGATTCATAGATTTACAATTCTCAGGTACATGCTGATGCTGGCAACTGAATAAGAATGTTCCAAAGAGTCCAGTATGGAGACTATCCCAAAGGACAGTCAAGTAAGTCTCGGTAAATTCAAATTGTACAGGAAATTGGATAGTCAACTGCCAAACACAATCCAAAAATAAAAGGAAGACTGGACTCTGTGAATAAAATAAAATTAACTTATAATAATTACAAAAAAGATGAGTTTTAATACTGTTTCATTGTTCCATTAAGTAAAAAAAAAAAATCATCTTAAATACAAAAATATTTCAAAAAGTTCTAGGTTGTCTTTTCAGTACCATAGAAATAATTTATTTTGTGTCAAATAAATCAAATTTTGCAGCAAACAATTTCCTACTAAGAATAAAATGAGTTCAGTTTCAATAAACCAGACAGATAAGGTGATGACAACAACAACAATAATGTAATAACAATTCTACCTAGACTAAATATCATGAAAGTGTAAATATAGTTTTCTATAAAATCTGAAATAAATCCAATATCACCAAAACCAAATTAAACAAGAATAGAAATGTTATAAGGCTCCAGTAAATACAAATGACTTTAATCCAATGTCTGGTGTGTGATTATTACAAAATACATTGTTGAAAAAACATACATCTTCATAAATGAGGTCAACATGCACAACAAACAAAACAGAGTAAAATGAACATTTGAAAGGAAACATCATATTGTATTAAAACAAGACAACACAAATAACAATAAAATAACACACTTTCAAAGGAAACTTAAACTTACATGAGCAAAAGTAGGTACAATAAAATGGTATGCCAGTATGGAAAACGGACGTATGATGATGATGATTATAGTATTTTATTGTAATTTTATTATTGTTTACCATGTTCAACTTATTGCATACAGTATCTGTACCTACCATTGGTTAATTCAAGTAATTGGCTAAAATGGACACCATTCTCCCCTATTTAATGGAAAACAACAATGTCTACAAGGCAAGGAGAAGATAGGCAAAAATCAATCCTATAATAATAAAAAGAATTTTCTATAAAGACTCGCTTTTCTTTCAACTTCAGTTTCTGTCTTTATTAATAAAACTAGTGAATGAAGCCTGAGCACAATTATAAACTTATCTTCTTTATGTAGATGACTTACAAAGGACAATCCCAAATTGAAAAATTTAGTTGAAGTATAAAAGTGAAAATATGATTAGACAAATTATCTAAGTTACAAGAAGAAGCAAATTAAATAAAACTGAGAAATTTAAATTAGGTACAACCAATACAAATACTTAGAAATAGATGAAACTGATAAGATACAACACAGAAATGAAGGATAAAATTAGTGTACTGCAGAAGTGTATTACAGAAGAGTTGAAATGATATTAAAACTGAACTCAACAAACAAGATAGACATAAGATACACACGACAGTTATAAACTACAGCTTTAACATAATAAATTGGATAATTATGAGAATTTATGCATAAAAATTACAAACAACATTTCAAAGCAACCACCCCTAAGATCGAATATTTATATCCACAAAATTCTTTAATGAACATTTTTCTATACTAGCATATCTTGAAACATTTTCAGTATACCATCTGCTCATCAACTGCTATTGTGTATTATTTTCTTCAAAATCTAACAATTCAAGTCTTTAATAGTGATTCCTTGATTTTAATTTTTATTATTTTATATTGCAATTAGTGACCAATAACATACATAATACTAACAGATAAATCACTAATGTATAGTATTTCTGATGGTGAGTGTGACAAGGGAATGACAGTAACTCAATGCAAAATAATTCTTGCAGAGAACTTTATTCAAAAAGTACTGTTTACAATTTTATTGATATATATCAGCAAAAGAAACTTGCACACATGCACAAACACACACATAATAGGTTTCCATAGTTTCCATCTACAAAATTACACTTAAACAATATTGGTTAAGCAGAAGCTATAGTAGAAGATGCTTCAGAGAGGAATTGAAACCAGAATCACATGGTTATGAAACGAACTTCTTAACCACACAATCTTAGTTTTATTACTTAGTAAACACATTTTCATTTTCTCAAAATCAACACTTCTCTCTCACAAACAGTAACAAAAGTCACCAAACTCAGTTTAATGGGAATAGGTTTTTAGATTCATATTAATAAGCTAAAGAATCAGAATGTTCCTATTCTCCAATAAGTGCAGTTCTTGTGTTTTCACTGCTATTATTTCAGTTTGATCAAAATGGATTTGTCTATCAAAGTACATACATTTTCATCTTAGTCCTTGGTCTCCTTGCTATCTGGATAGGTATATCCCAGTTGACTGTGGCCAGTTTACCAAGCTCTTGACACAGGCATCAAACAATCTAACTTTTACCTTAAATTACATTTAAGAGCTTTAATGATTTTTTGAGTGAATCAACCAGAGTATTTGGACAATTATCTGGATTTTGTTAGGCATTATCATACTGAAGTTACTTGTGCTCTCATTTTAAAATTGTTTTGAATCAGTTTTGTTGGTAGCCTTAGTCATAATTCCAGAAACATATTCTATAAGTCTTAAATGTAATGGATTTCAGTATATATTATAAATTATAGGAAATATTAGATAAGCTGACTAAATACATGAAAAATGGTGATTGACTACAAGAGTGATTGTGTATAGTACAGAGAAAAAAAGAAAGAAATGTAATGGTTGGTAACTGAATACAATTTAACCTATGTTACAGACAAATGAACTACTGAAGAATGAAGTCAAAAGTATTATATCTGAATAATAACACAACTGACATGTGCATTATAAGAATAAATAAAAATTACCAACAAATGCTTGATGCATAAAAGATAAACTTACCTACATGTTAGATATGTAATATCAACAGGATCTTAACATAAAATATTTTTAAATGAGTAATCAGAAAGGGAAAAAAATATTACCTCAGAACCAGGAACATTAACAAAGCCACAACGTTCTTGAAAAGGATGTCCCATGGAAACCCACTCACGTTGAATAAGGGATTGAAATCCTAAAATGGTTCGATAATGACGATCAAATAAAAGCTGCACCAAGCATGACAGTAAACAGCTTATATCACGACTTTTAGGTTCTGGATAAGAAACAAAAGATTATTACTGATTTAATAATAGTAAACAATAATACAACAACTAAAAATTCTTTGATGCTTAAGTCATGATGATTATGGCTATAGTCGTTAGCTCCAGTTCATATCTAAGCATTGGGTTCATCCAGTCTCCTCAGTTGATGATTGTGCTAAATGTGACTTTGGAGTCCAAGTTGGTGGTGAAAGAGTCGTGGGCAGAATTCACACAGGATGGTTGGTGTGAGTTGAGGATGTTGAAGACACTCCTTTCTTCTCCTGCATTTTACCTCCTCATTCTGTTGTCCGTTCTGCTCAAAGGAGCTGGTTCCATTGCAGATAGCAGTTCTCCAGGCTGTCCTATCCATGGCAATCTGTTCCCATGAAGATAACTATTATCATCATAACTTAAACAGTTTTGTCCCCTTACAAACATGTTTGATACGGAAAAAATATACTGTGCTGAGGAAAATAAAATGAGCCAATGGCATAAAACTAGAAAAATCAAATAAAGGGTGATATATGGAATTATCTGAATCTAGTTGGAATGAACACCAAATAGTACATGCTTATTGTCTGTTCTATGGTAATTTACACATTTTACATTATATTCTTCACATTCTATCAAAAATAATTACAAATTATTTGAAATTCTTAATATGAGAAAGAAAAATTCTAGCAGTAATTGTTAGCAGCTCTCGAAGGAAAAAGAAAATGATAAAAAATTAAGAATAAATTTTGCAAAATTTAATACAGCATGTAATGAAAAACAGTTGTTATTTATTCTCTAAGCTTATAGAGCATAAATAACTTCTTCTTCTTCTTCTTCTTACAGTATTCACCTGGGTTGGGTTGAGCTGGCTTCATTCATCCTCAATGCTGCATCTCTCACAAACGCCGACCAGGCCTGGCGATTTGAGGCTAACGACCGCGTGATCCCCAACCACTCCTTATTCCAGGGGCGAATGCCGTAGATATGGGGGCCTAGGTTGGGTTCCAGATCAGACTTGACTGTCATCAGCCAGGTTTTTCGTTGTCCACCACATCGCTTTCGCCAACCCTGAAGGGGAGCAGGGGCAATTACTTTGTAGATGAATTCTCCTGGTTGACGACGGAGGGCATGACCCAGCCAACGCAGACGTCTCATTAGGATGACTTGTCGGAGGGAGGTGATTCTGCAACTGGTGTCGCACCGAATTGTTGGAGACAAAGTGATGCCATCGAACACTTTTAATGAGAGAATTGTAGCATTTTTGATAGAATTTAAACATTTGACTTCCAACTAAATTCAAATAATTTTTTTTCTTTTGTTCATTTTTTAAATGAAATTAATAAGTACAAACTTATAATAAAAATATAGATAATGCATTCTTAACCAGAGTAAAAGAACATAGCTAAATATTTAACTTCATTATGCCAGATGTATGGTAAGAAGTTGCCTTCCAAACCACATGATTCTGGGTTCAGTTCCTCTGTGTAGCACCTTATGTCAGTGTCTTCTACTATAGCCTTGGGCCAACCAAAGCCTTGTGAGTGGATTGGGTAGACACAAAGGACACTAGCTTAAAAAAAAATATATTGAGGTTGATTCGTTTGACTAAAATTCTTCAAGGTACTCCAGCATGACAACAGTCTAGTGACTAAAACAAGTAAAGGATAAAGATAAAAGAATAACCATAAATAATACAGAATGATAAAATAAACCCAACAAGAGAGTATATTGTTCTATATTTAAGAGTTGAGGAATTATGTAAATTATTTACATTTGACGGATATTTGCCTTTATCTTGTTTGTTGTTAACATGTTTCAGCTGATATACCCTCCAGCCTTCATCAGGTGTCTTGAGGAAATTTCGAACTTGGGTTCTCATTCCTAAGGTATTTTTCGATGTTGTTGTTATTCAGGTCACTGCCTGGAATCAAACTCGGAATCTTGGGGTTAGTAGTCCACGCTCTTAACCACTATGCCATATTGTAAAATCAAATGTCTGGTAGATCTTGATAAATAATTTGTTAAAATATACCAGTAACTAATTAGTCACTAATAATTTACACATACCATATATACTCCTGATTAAACTACTTACCTTTGAGAATTACCGATGTTTTCTCACAGGTCATCATTTTTACAATTCGTACAGCTTGTTTGAGGCATCTCTGCACATAGCTGAGCCATTTAGTTTCTTCAAGATAAGATAACCAACACATGTCTTTATTCCAAAAATCTTTAGAGCAATCTAGAATTAAAGAAAATAATGAAAGCATTTTTATTATTTAACTGGAGAAGGAAGGACAGTAACCACAACTTTTGTACACCTTCCCAAACAAGAAAGTCTACAAAATGATATATGCAGTTGATTTTTGATTTAAGTAACTATAGGTCAATGCTTATAGGAGAAAATGTAGGCAGGAAGGAAATATAAAGTGTTTTAACATAGAGGGGAATGATTAGTATACAGTTTAGTGCACAGTTTATAGGTAATACAAAAAAACGGATACGTCACGTACAGAATTTCTTAAACTGGAAAAGGGAACCAAAGAAAAGGTCCAATAGCAGAAGTTCAAGAGACAGGAAAAGAGAAGAAATAGTATGTAGGACATTGTTTGTAATACACTGGGGAATGAATTTTTGTGAATTTTAATGCAATGTAGGTCATTTGCACTATTTATTTTGCCCATGAATATAGTTTTACTGTAGAGTTGGTATGTTTTGTACAGCTAAATCATCATGGTCATTGCTAATTCTGGCCACAATATGATAAAAAAGTGCAAAGTGAAAAAAGAGGGTGGTATACTGATATGTTTTGTACAAGATTAACACACATTGACACTACTGTCAAACTGATGAGAGGTCATACGAAAGACAAATTCAAGGCTTCAAATGTCAATTTTGATCCAGAATTTCAAGGTATGGACAAATTAATTGGTAAGTGAACATATTTCTATGAGAATCTACACTAAATTGAGTTACATAGAGCCTCTAGAGACCAAAATTAGTATGTAATCATCATATTGATAATGTTGTTTACTCCCCATTACTTTGTACTGAGTGACGTATGAATTTTACCTTATGCATATTCCTGTACAAGTGAATTTCGTATTTCTTAGAGAAATACTGATCTATTTTTGTCAATAAAAATTTTATTGTGAAAAGAATATTATTTTGTAGGCTATTGAATTCCAATGTGATGTTTTTTAATTTTTTTCCCTGATTCTGAATACAATCAGATAATTTGTTGTAATGTTAACATTTTCACAAGTGCTGATTTATATATTTTGATTTTATATTTCACAATGATCATCTGACCTACCACCATCCAATTAAATCTAAAAAAATTCATCTATATACATGTATGATTATCAACAAAACTTGAGTTATAGTGTTCAAGCACAGTGAACTAGATTGAAGGTTACCATTCAGCAGTAAAAAAAAAAAACATACAGTATAAACTTTGTGAATGGATGAAAATACCAGGGTGCCTGAGGAACCCTAACATCTCAGGTAAATGTCAGATTTTGATTAAAACTATATGAGAATAAAGTTTACATCCAGAAATTTCAAGTGAAATATAATTTTCCAAAGAAAATAGGTATTTTGTCATGAAATGGACATACCAAAAAATGGGCTTTTGCATGATCAAACTGTATCACCCCTTCCTTAGAGCTCTCCAAGGATACTTATTAAATTTATTGTAAAGCTCCAAATTTAGAGAAGATTCAGCTTTATACCCTATACCAGTGTATCATTGCAGCCTTGGAAATGAAGAGGGGGAAGCTTTTTATAAAACAAAATTTTTTTAAACTTATAATTTCAATACTTCATCACATGTCTTCCTGAGTTCCTTCTACTTTAAGTGACTGGCACATCTTTATGCAACTGTCCTCATTCATATGCATCACATAACTAAACCAACACAGTCTTCGCTCTTTCTCCATTTACACTTTGTTGTATATATGCACACTAATATTGTATACCCAGTGGAGATTATGAGAGTTTCATTCTCTGTAGTCATCACATGTCATCTCTGTAGTCATCACATGCCATCTGAGAAAGAGACATTTAGTTGCTAACAGATATAAATTGCTCTCTGAACTTTCTCCATCTTACACCTTTTTTTTTATCCTAGCAAGTACACTTTTGGAACATCTTCCTCCACTACTATTTAGAATGTCTTGATAACAGAAGCTGTCTATTACCTCTGGGGCATTTGAAGAAATCAGTTTCTCATGTGAGCACAAACTTTATGGTATGCGTGCATCTTTCACAAACAAAACTACTTCCTTTGTTAACTGTTCTGTGAGTCAACTGAACTTCATGTGTTCATAGCTTGCATTGGGTACAACATATAGAATTACAGCTTACACCTTTCCTGCATATCGAGCAGGGCCATTTACCTGAGCAGATAGGGTCCTGGGTGTTTTCTGGACTTTGCTAAGTTAACTTCAAGACCCTTTGATTCTAAGTTTTGCATCCACACCTGCAATTTCTTTACTATTTCTCTTACAGAATTCGTTATAACAGCAAGATTATCAGTATATAGTAGTTCAAAGGGATAGTCAGTCTTAAATTCCTTTCTTATAGTCAGGAGGGGATTGAGAACAGTGCTGGTTAACTCTACTTATAGCTAACACTCACCTTACTGATAGCACCTCTGTACATGGCTTGTGCTGCTTTCACAAGCCATTCATCAATCCCTAGCGTCTTCAGAGCCCATTGTATCATTGAGCAAGAGACTCTGTTGAAAGGTTTTTCAAAGTCAACAAATGCCAAGTATAATGGTTTATGCATAACTAGATATTTCTCTCAAAGTTGTTTGAGTAGGAAGATAGCATTAGTAGTACTTCTACCTAGTACAAAACCAAACTGCAGCTCGTCTTGTTTAATTCTGTCACTAATTAATTGAGCAACAACTCTCCATGATGTGGTCTAGGGGTTTGACACCTCTTTTATTACTTCTATCTAAGGCATCTCCTTTACCCTTATAATAGCCGACTATAATACTGCTACATCAGTCATTGGGGATGAGACTTTCCTGAATAATCTGAATAACTATATGGGTGACTAAACTACATCTCGAATCTCTCTGATACAGTCTAGCAATCTGGAACATCCCCTTCTTAGATATTGGCAAACCGTTTCTGTTTTACTTCTGCTCTTGCTAGATAAACCTATCACTTAGCTTCCTTTTTAGCTATCTGATATGGCACTTCTCTACTCTTTCCAAATCTGTTCCTTCTCTTTAAAGCCCTGTCAACTTCAGTTCCACCAGCATGACACCCTAGGTCTGGCAGAAGTTTTGCTCCAGTCACAGAGTTGGTCCATTGCTCTTAGTAGGTTATCTTGTAAGAACTTCCATTTGTCCTCTATGTTATACATCTCTATATCTTCCTCCTCCTAATCAAATACTTCAGTAAGATTTCTAAATCTCTGGCTGTTTGAAGGATCCTTGAGCATCTTCTCCATAACTACTAACCTACACTGAGTTGTACATTATTCATCCAGGAAAGACTTTGCATCTTCAAGCATTTGCTTATTCCTGTTTTTAGTGAGGATGTAGACAATCTGGTTGATGCGCCTACCAGATTGACAAGTGATCAGATGGCAGGCAGATTTCTTGAAGTTAGTATTGCAGACCAACAAATCATTTACATCACAAAACTCCAGTAGCCTTGTCCATTCCTCATTCCTAGAACCAAATCTGTAACATCCATACAGACCATGAAATCCACTGAAGTGCAGCCCAGCATGGCCATTGAAGTCATCAGCCACAATGGTAGTCTGCCAAAGGCACTCATAGAAGTGATCCTTCTGTTCATCTGCCAGTCTGGTGTGTGGAGTATATGTAGAGATAAATGTCACTGTTACATTACCTAAAGACTATTGTTAGCTTTATAATCCTATCACACACCCTGACAACCCCAATAACCTTACCCACCCATTTTTTTGCCAAATGTACACCTATACCACCTACTCCATCACTACTACCCACCCAGAAGAATTGGTATCTGTTTCTTGCCCACAAGCAGTCTAGCAAAGACTCTCCTCCATTGTACCACTTGCACACACCTATATGTCTCCACTTAAACATTTCAACAATCTCACCAGACCTATCTTTCATTGTGCTAACGCTGACTGTGGCAGCTCTAAGCTTGTGGACTTGGGAAGTATGAAAGAGAAGTTTATGGAGTGATTTCACAATCTGGGAAAAAGATTTTTGCTGGCACTGGCCTAGCAGCAGGTTCTTGTGCAAGTTAGCAAAAACAGATAGTGATTTTAGCATTGGGGTACAATTTTCTTCAGTCCCACAAAGCCTTTGTGGGTAAACAACTGCTTGTAGAAGGGGTAAGTAGAAAGTATTGAGAAGGAGGCAGAATACTTTGTAGCCAAAAGTACACAACACGTTGGCAATATATATAAATATATATGTGTGTGTGTGTGCGTGTATACACACACACACATACTATTGACACACATGCACATAGAGAAAGTGACATGCAGATACATATGAGAATAGATACATATAGACCTAAGGACATTTATAAACAAATATGCAACCATATACACTCATACACACACATAAAACACCACACAGTTGTTATACTGACATTCAACAATATCTATACAAATATGTGCACACATATAATTGTATTTTTCCCATACACATACACAGAGATAAGTTGACCCACATAGTCATGTATGCATGCGCACATAATTTCCTTATAAAGGTGGTAGTGAGGTGGGTGGGAGGGGCACGGGGGATGATTTGGGATTGTATGTGTACATTGCACATCTTGTTCAAGTTGACCCTGACAGGAAATTTAAAACCTATTCACCAAAGATACTAATAAGATAGATAAATTGACCAATAGAGAGACCTTCCATAATATTTCCAACAGAAATTCAAAGTTATATAGTGTTACTACCCATAAAAGAGATATGTCAACTGAGAGGCCTTCCAGAATATCTCATAAAAATTTCAAGTTATTTACCATTTACAGATCAACTGATGTAGGGACCCTTCATAGTGACTCTGATGGAAATTAAGGTTATATATACCATTGATAATTCTAAGATAGATTGATCAATGCACAGATAGATACTTACATACATATACATGCATACAAATACACACACACACTCATAGTTACACGTATGTACTTCAATCTGAATCATTTTCCCCTCTATGCAACCAGCTACAGGCAAATAATGAAATGTATTATAATCAAACTAAACAAAACTGAGATTAATGAGTGAGATACCTTTTGAAAAATCACCTAATAAGGCACACCTGCACTGAATGATGCACCACAACAAGTTGTAAAGAATCTCACCTATGAGTGACTGATGCACAATGGTCTGAAATGATCATAGTGTCTAATAAAGAGTCTTGTGAATTCCATTTTCTCTTTCTTCTTTATGTTACATGAACATATAGATACACACACATACAAAACTCATAGTAGTGCTCAAATGATATGGAGATAGTAATCCAGATAAATATAGATACACAGAGACATATACAGAAATATAGAGAGATGCACATAACTAAATACATTCAGAAGATAAATACATATGTACAAGGATCATCATCATCCTCATCCTTATCATTGTTTAATGTCTGCTTTCCATGCTGGCATGGATTGGATGGCTTGACTGAGAAATAGCAAACCTGGAGACTGCACCAGGCTCTAATCTGATTTGGCAAGGTTTCTACAGCTGGATGCCTTTCCTAATGCCAACCAATCTGAAAGTTTAGTGGGTGCTTTTATGTATCACCAGCACGGGAACCAGTCAGGCGGCACTGGCATCAACCACATTCAAATGGTGCTTATTACATGTCACTGGCATGGGTACCAATCAGGCAGCACTGGCATCGGGCATGCTTGAATGGTGCTTTTTACATGCCACCAGCATGGGTGCCAGTCAAGTGGCACTGGCATAAGCCACGCTTGAATAGTACGTTTTATGTGCCACCGGCACAGGCATTGCCTTTGCTTGAATGGTGCTTTTTATGTGCCAGTCAGGTGGCATTGGCATCGGGCATGACTACGATTTCACTTGGTTCAACTAATCTTCACAAGCATGGTATTTTGCCCAATGATTCAAGGGAACTTTTAAATGAGTCGGTTATGCAACACTGGCATCGGCCACAACTATGATCTCACTTGGCTTGCCGGGTCTTCTCAAGCACAGCATATCTCCAAAGGTATCAGTCACTTGTCATTGCTTCTGTGAGGCCCAATATTCAAAGGTCGTGCTTCACCACCTCATCTCATGTCATTTTGGGTCTACCTCTTCCACAAGTTCCCTCTAGTATTAGGTTGCGACACTTCTTCACACAACTATTCTCATCCATATACATCACATCACTATACCAGCACAGTCATCTCTCTTGCACACCACAACAGATGCTTATTATATCCAACTTTTCTCTCAGGGCGTTTACACTCTGTCGTGTATGCACACTGACATTACACATCCAGCGGAGCATACTAGCTTCATTTCTTTCAAGCCTATACATGTCCTCAGCAGTCACAGCCCATGTTTCTCTCTGAGCAAAAGGACCTTTGTTACCAGCAGAAGTAGGAGCTCTCTGAACTCTGCTAAAGCTTTTCTTATTCCAGCAGCTGCTCTCTCATAGCATTCACACCTGCTACTGACTTAGTCACCTAGGTAATGGAAGCTATCAACTACTTTTAGTTTTTCCCCCTGGCATGTGATGGAATAAGTTTTCTGTACATTGGTGTTTATTGCACCTACACATCTGCCACACACAAAAACCATCTTCCTAGTTAACTTTCCGTTGATATTGCTGCACCTTTATGTGTCCATAGCTTATACTGGGTACACCTTATAGAGTTTCTACCTATACCTTTCCTACAGATCAAGCAGAGCCATCTAAGTGAAGGGATTTGTGATTTATCCGCCTTTCTACTTACTAAGACTTTGGTTTTTGCCAGGTTAACTTTAAGGCTTTTCAATTCTAGACCTTGCTTCCACAATGAAACTTTTCTAGTTCTGGTAGTGATTCAGCAAGGTCATCAGCATAGAGGAGCTCCTAGGAATAGCCTGTCCTGAATTCCTCTGTTATTGCCTGGAGGACTATGATGAACAAGATGGGGCTGAGGACTGATCCTTGGTGAATCCCTACTTCTACCTGGAATTCTTTTCTATACTCGTTGCCAACCCTCATAAGGTAGTATGCTCTGTTAGATGTGCAACATCAGTGTGCATGACTAACAAAGTGCAACTGTGTTGAGAGAAAAGTTAGGCATAAGAGGGATTAAAAGTGGTATGCAGGAGAGGAGAATGTGTTGGTTTGGATATGTGATACGTATGAGTGAAGACAGCTGTATACAGAAGTGCTTGTTGCTGAAAGTGGATGGTACCTGTAGAAAAAGATGTGAGGACTGATCTTAGGATGTTGGGGCTCATGGAGGAGATGACAGTGGACCGAGATGTTTGGCGATATGAGGTTCTAGAGAAGGCCTGTTTATGAAACTGAATGCTAGAAGAGTTGTGTCCCACTCACATGTAACAAACACACTTTCACCCACTCTACTCTAAGAAATCAAACAACTCCTCTTCTAATTGCATCTTTCTCTTCCTCTCATTTCCTCTTCATAAATTATGATTGTTTTCCAATCCCCTTTCTTACCCTCACTGCCCTGCTCACTGTATCGCAACTCCCCACCTCTACTTTATTTTTCTAATCAGGTTCTATGCTCATATTTTTGTTACTTGGGAGTATATCCTAGCACTACACTATCTCCCTTCTGCTCCCTCTTACACTTTTGCTGTTTCCTACACACTCTCTTTCTCGCCCCTTGTTTTTCCTCTGACTAGGTAACTAAGTATCTCCTTTACATCACCACACTTGTTTCTGGCCGCTTTCTTGTATCTCTCTCTCACTGGGCAACCATGTACCTCCTCTATAACAAGACACCTATTTCTGCCTCTCTATTTCTCTGTTACACTCAAACCTTTCATTATTTAATACTGGATCACCTCCTCTAATGTCTCCTCTGTTGTGGAAAGGCTTGTGTCTCTGTCACACTCTAACCTTTCATCCTCTGATATAAGTCCCCCCCCCTCAAATGCCCTACCTCTCTCATAATTCCTTGTCTTCTGAGTTACTTGGTTACCCTGTCAGTGCTAGTGCCACACAGTAACATGGTTGGCATTTGGAAGGGCATCCAGCTGTAACAATCATGCCAAAACTAACCTCGCCTGTGCTAGCGCACGTAAAAAGCACTGAGTCCATTCTGCAGAGTGATTGGTGTTAGGAAGGTCATCCAGCTGTAAAATCCATGCCAAAACAGATGCAGTAACCTAGTGTAGATTTTCTATCTGGCCAGCTTCTGTCAACCATCCTACCCTTGCATGCATGGAAGCTGGATGTTAAACGATGATAATGATGATGATATATATATATATATACATATATCTCTAACTCTTTTAGTCATTGCAGCTATGCAACTGCAGTTATGCTAGAGCACCACCGTGGTCTTGTTGATTTCCTCAGTCTGGGGTGCTTCACATCATCATTCCTGTATGTGCCTTTGTCCCAGCTGCTGGCCCATTTGGTGTATAAGGGTGTTTGATTCTGCTGTCCTGGTCTGTACCTCATGTTGGGTTTTTGGTCCACCCAGTATTGTAGAGAGGAAGATGTCTAGTTCCTTTTTGAAGACATCTACACATCCTTATGCGGATTTCTTAATTTTTGTGGCAGAGCATTGAAGAGCTGTGGGCCTTTGAACCTTAGACTATTGCAGTAACTAGTCCTGAATTTAGATGGAGTGGATAGTACCTTTGGTAGAATACAAAGGCAGCCAATTCTGGCATTTGTATATCACTCAATGCCGAAGTTAGGTACTAGCCCTTCTGGGATTTTCCATGTGCATATTGTTGCATATCTCTCATGCCTTTGCTCCAAGGAGTAAAGCTGTAGTTTTCTCAGCCTATCCATGTAGCTCATCCGTTACACTGTTTCAATCTTTTTAATGTAGTAGCATTGGACTGCTTCAAGCTCCACTGTTAGTTTGGCACTATGTGGTGACCATAACTTGGAGTAGTAGTCCAGGTGGCTGAGAACAAAGGCTCTCCACAGGATCAACATAGTTTCTTGGTCTCTTGTCTTGAAGGACCTCAGTATCCATCCTGCCAGTTGTCTGAACTTCACTGCCATCTTGCTAATGTGCATATAAAATGATGTGCCGTTGCACATACTGATCCCCAAGTCTTTCACTTCCTATGTCTCTGGGATTTCAGTGCCTTCAGGTCTTGTATATGCAGGCTGTAGTGCATTCGTGAGTTGATAGTGTGGTGCTTGAAATTTCCCAGCATTAAACTGCATGTTGTTTATTTCGGCCAACTTGTATATTGAATTCAGGTCCTGCTGTAAGCTTGCAATGTCATTTAGACTTTTTATTGCCTGTGATAATTTTGTATCATTGGCATGTCTAAAAGGGATATCATGGCCCCAGAACAGTTCTCTAGGATTTGAGTTTCCTCAGAAAGGGCAGTAACTGCCTGACTTCTGTCTTTAAGGAAGTCATGCAGCCACTCTCCCAATTTACCAGTAATGCCATGGTCTCGGACCATATGACATATCATGCCACGATCTACCTTATCAAATGCCTTAGCAAAGTCAAGGTATATCACACTGACATCTGAATGGTGAAGCAGCTGTTTCAAAACTGAGCCATATTGCTGTAAAAGCTGTGTGAGGCAGCTTCTTCCTGGACAAAAGCCATGCTATGTATTGTTTAGTAGTTCATTTTCTTCTAGGAATATTGGAATATTATCAGCTTCTTTCTGATGATTTACTCCATGACTTTACTGATATGCGAAGTCAGAGAGATTAGCCTGTATTTTTTGGCCTGTGCTCTGCTTCTACTTTTGTGGATAAGGCATATAATGCTTTCTTTTAGATTTTGACAAAGTTTACCACTTGCAAAGAAACTTTTGGAAATATATCTGAAGTGGTTTTGCAAAAGCCTGTTTACATGACTTCAGGAGAATAGCTGGGAAGCCATCAGGACCAGTTGTGGAGCTTGAGCTCATTTCATCTATGGAAGCTGTTACATCTGTCTCTTCAATGTTGATGTAATCAATGGTTGGCGCCTCCTTTTTTAGAGCTGCAATATTAAACAATTCAGTCAGGTTTTTTTTTATCTGCATGTGCCCAAGGATGAAAGTGAAGACACTTTGAAATTGTTCACTGAAGATCTCACTTATCCTCTCTGGGTCTGCTGTTAGTGAGCCATTCCCTTGGAACAATGGTCCAATTCTATATTGTATTGTGGCTGTTTCTTTTGCAAATCTACAGAAAGCTTTAGGGTTTGTTTTTATGCTGAGGGATAAAAGGTTGAGTATGGAAGTAAAAAGAGGTGTGTATGAGGGCATGATTGTGCTGACAATGTTATATGGTACAGAGACGTGAGGGCTGAGAGAGGCAGAAAGGAGGCGACTAGATGTGTTTGAGATGAGATGTCTGAGGGCTACAGTTGGTGTGACATGGATGGACAGGATAAGAAATGAGGTGTAAAGGTGAGCAGGAATGAGAAAAAAACTAACAACCAAAATGGCTAGATGGATGGAGAAGATGGATGAGGAGTGGATGGTAAGGAGGGTGATGAAGGCAAAAGTGGTAGGTAGCAGAACCAGAGGCAGACCTCGGTTTGTATGGATGGATGGAGTGAGGAAACTTTGGTGGTTAGAGGTGTTGGAGTGAGAGAGGCAAGAGAGTTTATAAATGATAGGAAAACTTGGAGAGTGTTTGTGGATGGATGGTGGTACTGTCATTGGCCACAGCAATGACTTCACTTAACTCAACAGATCTTCGCAAGCACAGTTTACTGCTCAATGATTGAAGGGTACTCTTAGATCGGCCATGGTTACAGTCTCATTTGGCTTGCTGAGTCTTCTCAAGCACAGCATATCTCCAAAGGTTTTGGTCACTTGTCATTACCTCTGTGAGGCACAACCTTTGAAGGTTACGCTTCACAACCTCATCCCAGGCCTTCCTGGGTCTACCTCTTCCACAGGTTCACTCTACTGCTCAGGTGTGACACATTTTCACACAGCTGTCCTCATCCCTTCTCACCATATGACCATACCAGCACAGTCATCTCTCTTGCACACCACATCTGATGCTTCTAAGGTCCAACTTTTCTCTCAGGGGGCTTACGCTCTGTTGTGTATGAACACTGACATTACACATCCAGCGGAGCATACTAGCTTCATTCCTTGCAAGCTTAAGCATGTCCTCAGCAGTCATGGCCCATGTTTCACTGCCATATAGCATGGCTGTTCGCACACATGCTTCATACAGCAGATGTAGGAGCTCTCTGAACTTTGCCCAAGCTATTCTTTTTCTAACAGCTACACTTTCAGTGCACCCACCTCTGCTACTGACTTGGTCACCTAGATAAAGGAAGCTATCAACTACTAATTTTTCTCCCTGGAATGTGGCAGAAGTTGGTCTCTGCACACTTTCAGTGTTTATTGCCCCTGAGCATTTGCCACACACAAAAACTATCTTCCCAGTTAGCCTTCCTTTGGTATTGCTGCATGTCTTATGTGTCCATAGTTTACACCGGGTACATCTTATGGGGTTCCTACCTATGCCTTTTCTACAGATCGAGCAGGGCCATCTACCTGAAGGTATTTATAATTGGTCTGCCTTCCTACCTATTAAGACTTTGGTTTTTGCTAGATTGACTCTAAGGCTCTTTGATTCTAGACATTGCTTCCACACCTGAAACTTCTCATCTAGTTCTGATAGAGACTCAGCTATTATAGCAAGGTCATCAGCATAGAGGAGCTCCCAGGGGCATCCAGTCTTGAATTCCTCTGTTATTGCCTGGAGGACTATGATGAATAAGAGGAGACTGAGGACTGATCCTTGGTGCACCAGGGCTTTCTCCATATCAATGAAAGCCAGGTACAGAGGTTTATCTTTGACTAGGTATATGTATGTATATGTATGTGTGTGTGTGTGTATGCATATATATATATATATAATATAAAACAAGCTGATGAGGTTGTATGCCAAATACCATGATATATATATATATATATATATTAGGAAACTTAAAGTGGGGTAATCTATAGTTACCTTGATACTTTGGTGAATGGAGTTAGCTAATGTAGACGATAACGAAGAGATTGAGAAGAACGTAATAGAGAGCATCCAGCAAATAGCTAACTCCATTCACCAAAGTATCAAGGTAACTATAGATTACCCTACTAAGAACCCTAACAATAGACTCCCTGTACTTGATACTGAACTTTGGTTAGAGAATGTGAACAATAGAGTGCAGCTCCTTCACTCTTATTATATGAAACCTGTAACTTCAAAATATGTTGTTCACAAGAACTCAGCTTTGTCACACAACATGAAAATTAACATACTAATAGCAGACCTAGTTAGAATAATGAACAATGTGTCCCCACTATACGAACCCTATGAAATGAAGAAACATATACAGAACTTCATACACCGCATGCAGTTCTCTGGATATAATCAGAAAGATAGGGTTTGTGTATACAAGGGGTCTAGAAAGAAATTAGATAACATTATACGTAATGATACCAGTGGTACCTGCCCTAGATATAGAAACAAAGAATGGAATAGAATACATAGAACTTGTGACAAAGCAAACAGGGCGAACACATGGTATAAAACCAACAAATATCAAGGAGTAATATTTGTAGAGGCCACAGCCCATGGAGAACTAGCCCGTAGATTTACAAAAGCTCTGAAGGAGACCAAACTCAACATTAAAATTGTTGAAAAGCCAGGGAACTCCGTCAGATTACAACTATGTAGGACGTACCCGTTTAAGAATACCATATGCACCAATGATAACTGCATGGTATGTAGAATTAGCCCTGGTGTTAACTGTAGAACTCGAAAGGTAGTTTACAGCATAAGATGCATAGAAGGTGCTTGTAAGGACATGAACATGATGTACATAGGGGAGACGTCTAGGAGCATTGCAGAATGGATAAATGGACATCTAAGACAATATGACAACAGAAAACAGTCCTCCATGCTCTACCAACATGCCAAAGACCACCATGGAGGTAACTTGGGTCAACTTGACATCCGCATCTTATCCAAGCACCCAAAAGACCAAACACTCAGACAAATACGGGAGTACGTCCTTATAAATGAAACCTCCCCAATATTAAATAGGAAATATACACAATAAATACCATACCTCCATACCCACATTTTACACAGGTAGAGTAGAATAGTTAGTGGACTATCAGGTACATAAATGTGTGTATGTATGCCTTTTTTTTAAATTTTATTTATTTATTAAAAAAATTTTTTTTTCTGTATGTAAGCATTTAGATATGTAAATAAACAGATCAATATACAGACGGATAGGTATATAGACTATATGAACAGACGCATATGGAGACACGGATCCACACATATAAAGATACACATCCATACATACAAACATGGTACATAGTTACATAACACACACACACACACACAGACATGCACACGCAAGGAGACAGAGGTGCATACATATACAAACACATGGACACACACATAGAAAATACACAAACATGGACAGGCAAGCACATAAAGATGCACACTCATACATACATACATACATATGCATACACACACATATATACATACATACACATGCAAAAACACATACGTACGTACATGCATGCATGTATAGGCACACACACACATACTTACCCACACACATGCACACAAACAAACAAAAGGGAACGCAGTGTAAATAACAGACAGAGTGAAGACTATTGAAAAGGTTGCAAGATGCAACGAAAATTTTAGAAAATAAAAATAAGTGGAAATTTTACCGGTGAGTGTGTTAAATAATAAGGCAGATATATATTATGGCATATCTTTCTCGCCTACGCTCCAAGGAATAGAGTTTTAATCTCTTGAGTCTTTCCCAGTAGCTTATATGCTGCACAGAGGCTATCTTCTTCGTGTAGCTTTGTTGGATCGCTTCAAGTTCTGTGATCAACTTGACACTGGATGGTGACCATAGCTGAGAGCAATAGTCAATGTGGTTTAGGACAAGTGTCTTCCAGAGGACCATCATGGTTTCTTGTTCTCTTGTTCTAAAGGTTCTAAAAATCCATCCGGCCAGCCGTCTACATTTCATTACCAGTTTAGCAACATGTACACGAAAGGTTGCGTCATCACTCATGTGAATACCCAGGTCATGCACTGATTGTGCCTCTGGGATTGCAATCCCTCCAGGTCCAGTGTATTCATTGGGTATTGCATTCAGTTTTGCATGCTGATAGCATAAAGCTTGAAACTTTTCAGCATTGAACTGCATGCTATTCTTTTCAGCCCACTTGTATATTTTGTCCAGCTCACATTGCAGGTGCTTAATGTCTTCAGGGTTCTGTATTGCCTGTGAAACTTTTGTATCATCTGCATAACTTGTGATCGTGGGTCTCTGCGTGGCTGAGGGCATGTCTGAGAGGGCCATTATGAACAGTAGTGGTCCCAAAACAGTGCCCTGCGGAACACCGCTCACTATTTGCGTGCTAATGGAAGTGGCCCCATTGGCTACTACCACCTGATTTCTATCCTTCAGAAAGTCATGAAGCCATTCTCCCAATTTTCCAACTATGCCAAGATCACGCAGTTTGTGACATATCATTCCATGATCGACTTTATCAAAGGCCTTTGCAAAGTCGAGATATATGACTTCCACATTTGAGTGGTTGAGCAGTCATTTCAGCACCCAGTCAGTGTTGTAGGAGCTGAGTTAAGCAGCTTCTCCCTGGTCGGAAACCATGTTGGGTGTCAGGCAGCAAGTCATTTTCTTCAAGGAAGGTGATTACTTTCCTTCTGACTATTCGTTCCATGACCTTGCTGATGTGTGAGGTCAGAGAGATAGGTCTATAGTTCTTGGCTTCCACTCTGCTACCTCCTTTATGAATGGGGCATATTTTACCTTACTTCAGTTTTCTTGGAAGTTTGCCAGTTGCAAGGAAGCTCTGAAAGAGAGACTGCATTGGTCTTGCTAGGACTCTCTTACATACTTTTAGAAGGATTGCCGGGAATCCATCGGGGCCAGTAGCTGAGTTTGTTTTCATCACATCTATAGCCTTTATTACATCGTCTACCTTTATATTGATGTAATCAATGATCGCCGCCTCCGACCCCATATCTGCAGTGGTGAAGAAGTCAGTTGGATTGCAGATTTGGAAATGCCCAAGGGGTGGGGTGAAAACACTCTTGAATTGCTCATTTAGTATTTCACTTACCCTCATTGGATTTCCTGTGAGTATGCCATCCCTTTCAAGGAGTGGCCCTATCCTACAGTGCACCGTAGCTGTTTATTTGGCATACCTGTAGAAAGCTCTGGGGTTAGATTTTATGTTGTCTATAGCCCAGACTTCTTTGTCTGCTCTTTCCTTTTCATGGGAGAATTGCAGACAGTTTTCAATTTCCAACAGTTTCATTTTCAGGCCGGACTTTTCACTGCTTTCAATTTGTTTGTTTAGGCGATTCGAGATTTTTGTACGCCGTCTCATTAAAATTTTCCTCTCTCTGGGGATTTTGTTCTTGTGTACAGTGGCCTTTCTCTCTGGGACACATTTGAAGCATATGGCTTGCATTACAAACATGTATATATATATATATATATATAAAGATGAGTTAGGGTGAATATTTGAATACTTGATAACTGTAAGCACTTGTATAGTGTCCTCAGAGGCGGTGACGATATATATATATAGATATATATATATACATATATATATATATATAGATATATATATATACATATATATATAGATATATATACATATACATATATATATATAATATATATATACATATACATATATATATATATATACATATACATATATATATACATATACATATATATACATATACATATATACATATAC